>NC_056731.1:953889334-954186906 GCF_019279795.1 Protopterus annectens
TAACACATTTTACTAATTTTTTGCTATTTTGTGCTATTTTCAGGTTAAACACAGAATTATATAGCCTTTGCTAGTGTTGTTTCCTAGTTTAGTCATTTGCAATACTTTTTTCCTCTATTTAGCTAATTATTGTCAAGAACTGGTTGGCCGTTGGCCTTGTTGTTCTCATTGATATCCTGTGTGCCAGTTTAGTTTCTTTTTCCGGGCATTTTTGCTCTTAGTTGTTATTTACTGGGCTAGTTAGTTCAGACATTGGTAGCTTAATATTTAGTGCTCAAGGAGCGTTTTGCGCTATTTAACTTTCTGTGTGAAGTATTCTTTAGAGTGCATTATTAGCTTAGCTATTAGTGTTTCTTAGTGTGCTGTGTTGTTAGCTTAAGCTAGTTATTTGTGGAGTAATTTGCATATTTATTTGTCGGATTTACCTTAGCTGACAAAGATTCCTGATTTGTCAACCCTTATCGCTTCTAAGGCATAGTTCTTTGTATAGAGGCCCTTCCTTGTGTGTGTGTGTTAGTAAATTTGATATTTCTGACCTTTCTATCCTCCTTCTAGGTCTGTTTGAGTTAGAGGACCTAGGTTTCTTCCTTCTTTTTCTACCCAGGGCTAGGCTTATTTGGGTTAGAGGACCTAGTCCTCATGGTTGTGTGATTGCTAGTGCGGTAAGGTCTAGGCCCGTTTAAGTTAAAGGATCTAGTCCTCTCTCTGTGTGTTTGACTTGTGTCCTTTTGGCTGCATCTTCTGCTATGTCTAAGGAGGTGAAGGATCATAAACCCTCGGGGTTTAGAAAGTGTGTGAAATGTTCACGGAAGATATCCATTACCGATGGCCACAGTAACTGTGTGTATTGCTTCTGGGCCATCCATCTACAAGAAACGTGTTTGTTTTGTCACTCGTTCAGTGCCAGGGTATTACAGGAGAGAAAGAATAAACTGATACTAAAAGGTCTCCTTAAGCCTTCCTTTGAGGAAGACCTGGCCAGTTCATCTTCCTTCTCTAAATCACATGGTTCCAAGAAAGAAAAGACTAAATCTTTTAAGAGGCATTCCCCGGTGCCATCAGGTGCATCAGAGCCACCTCCCAAAATTTCCAAACAAGACAAATCTCTTTACTCCTCAGCTCCACTGAGTTCGGAAGTGATTGAGGACATAGCTACTATGGCTACAGTGTCGGCACTAGGCAGTCCAGAGCCGACTACTGATAGCAGACATCGGAGACGGTCTAGAGGTCCTTTGTCGGTCTCCCCTACATTAAGGTCCCCTATATTACAGAAGTCTAGATTTCCCACACTGTCTTCCAGATCTTTCAGGAGCCTTTCAGAAGAAGATGTGGAGAGAGTAGTGCTGAGACTCCTGAAGTCATCTGCCTTACCGAAAATGCTGTTGGCTCCGACCCAGCCAGTTCCAAAGCCACATGAGTCCATTTCCCCTTCTGTGATTCCTCCTCTGAGCCATGCTGGGCTTTTGGAGCCAGAGTGCTTGGTACTGCTGGTTGTGGAACCCTCGGTTCCAGCTCCCCCTGAGGTTGTCTCAGAGCCAAGTTCCTTTGGTGCCGTCCATGGTGTCTGGGAGCAGAAGCTCCCCAGTCGGCCCCGACAGGGATGCCTGGAACCGGACCTCTTCGGTTCCAAGTCTCCCTCTTGGTGTGGTTGGTTAGGGTGAGCTTGGACCCTACATTGATCTCGGAGCTGATGGCTCTGGAGCCAATGGCTTCCTCCATCTCCTCAGAGCCGGGGAGGTCTTCGGAGCTGGAGAGGTTGGCCTTCGAGATAATGAGGATTGTGCTCTCCTGATCATAAGCTCCACCCAGGGGTACCGACACTCTTCTCCCTTGGGCACCAACTTCCATCTCAGCACCTACTCCCTCTCTGGACAGCAGAGACCTGCAGCCTCAGGAGCCTCCAGCTGGTGGCCCCCACTCTTCTGAGACCTCCCCAAAATACCCTTCTGAGGAGCCCCCTCGGAAGAGGACATGCAAGAGGAAACATGTAGACTCCTGAGATGAGTCTCTTACCTCCGACACCAACTTTGAGGAGTCAGAAGGGTTCCCTAAGTCATCCTCTGATGATGTCACCATTGTGGACATCTTAGAGATGCTCAAGCAGAAGTGCAGCTGGCTGACTGTTACCCCTTCTGGTGAGGAGTCTATGTACCTGAAGGCTTTCAGGTCTCAACCTTCAGCCTCTTGGGTCTCCACCCTTTGACAAACTTTTAGAGCTTGTTAGTCAAAAGGTGTGGCAGACTCCTGATGCCGTGGAGCCAGTCCACAGGAGATGTAATAAATTTCTGTCAGCCCCCAAGGAGAAGGAACTTTTATCAAAGGGTGTTCCAATAGATGCCATGGTGGTGGCAGCGGCCACTAAGAAGGAACTAGCGAGACTTCTTCATCTGTCCATCCGCTGAACAAGGATTGTCAAACAATGGACAGGTACGGGAAGCATATCTTTTCATCAGCGGCATTTACTCTCAAATAGCTGAACTACCTAACACACTTTACAAGGCTTCAGAGAGCTCTCCTGATGGAGTTAGGTGAGAGTCTACAAGGTACATCCACTGAAGGAGTCCCTGATAAGGTGTTTCCTCAGTTGTCCACCTTGAATTCCATTGTTAACTCGTCCATGAGGCTGATCTCTTATGCAGCTGATGGAGCGAGCAGAGCAGCAGGTTCTGGAGTTTCCCTAAGGAGGCACTCCTGGATGCACTTGTGTAATTTTGTGGAGCCATAGAAGTCTACTTTTACCAATGCCCCCTTTGACGGTTCTTCATTGTTTGGACCTAAGATAAAAGACACACTCACCAGGTGCGAGCAAGAAGGGAAAACACTCTCTGCTGTGGGAGTACATTTTACCATCCCCTCTAGACCATATCCCAAGGGTCAGAGAGGTGGTAAAATGTGGTTTAAGAAGTCCCAGAGGTTTTTCCAGGATGCACAGGGTGACTCCACCTTCAAAGGCAGAGGAGAAGGAGCAAATGTTAGACGTCGCTCTAGAGGCAGGGGCGGACTGCAAAACCAGGGAGGTCGCGATTTGTTTTGAGGCCGGTCCTATCAGCACTCCTGATGTGGGGCTTGACTGTGCTTCCCTGGAGCCAGTCGGGGGTGGCATTTCTTTGTATCTGGAAGCCTGGCTAAGTATCACTTGAGACAGATGGGTACAAAGAATTATCACCAGAGGTTACTCCATACCCTTTTCTCCTCCTCCTCATGTTCCCAAGAGGATCCCAGATGTTCCATCCAATCACAGGGATCAAGCAACTGTAGAAGTGAACAAGTTGCTCACAAACAGAGTCATCCAAACCATCCCCACAGACCAAGTAGGATTAGGAAATTACTCCAGAATCTTTTAGTGCCAAAACGTAGAGGGGACTGGAGGCCCATCTTGGACCTCAGCAAACTAAATGAATCCGTAAAGAAGGACAAGTTACGCATGGTGACACTGCAGTCTATACTCCCTCTATTAGAGAAAAACAGTTGGATGTGCTCTGTAGACCTCCAAGATGTGTACTACCATATAAAAATGGACAGAGTATCAAGGAGCCATCTATGCTTCCGGCTGGGAGCCAGTCACTACCAGTTTTGTGTTCTGCCCTTTGGTCTCACCACAGCACCAAGGGTGTTCACCAAGTGTATGGCAGTAGTGACAGCTTACCTGAGATGTCTAGGATTCCAAGTGTTTCCATATCTGGACGACTGGCTCCTGTCTGTCCCAACCAGGCATCTATTTCTTCAAACCAGAGACGCCACTGTCCATCTTTGTGCCCAGTTAGGGATTACTATAAATTGACTAAAGTCTGCCTTATTGCCCTCTCAATTTGTGACTTTTATGGGTGCAGAAATAGACACAATAGCCATGTTGGCTTGTCTTCCAGCAGAAAGGGTACAGAATCTCATACAACAAATTCACCATCTTCTCTCCCTCCAAAAAGTCAAGGCGAAGACTGTACTGAAACCTCTAGGGACCATGGCCTCCACCATATTATACCACCACATCCTGTTAACAGAGTCTTGCAAGAAGGACCTCCATTGGTGGATCCAACCCAACCAGTTAATGACAGGCACCCCTTTCCTCCCTTGCCAGCCCATTGCCACTGTGACCACGGATACCTCACAGATAGGGAGGGGGGGGCATAATTTTGGCAGGACTGTCCAAGGCATATGGCAAGATCACGAGGCTCACCTGCATATCAGTGTCCTAGAGATGAGGGCAGTGTTCCTGATATTGCAAGCATGCCACGACCTTCTTCCTCTTGGGACTATTGCAATACAATCAGACAACATGTCGGTAGTATGGTATTGCAACAAACAAGGCAGAACCAGATCATACCCACTCTGTTGAGAGGCCATTCAAGTTTTGACATGGGTGATATCTTCCCAGCACTTTCTTGTGGCAATGCACATCCCAGGAACAACCAAAGTGATAGCCGACAAACTCAGCCAGGCAATCTTGATGCCTCACGAGTGGTCTCCAAAGCAGAAAATAGCAGAATAGATTTTCTGCAGATTGGGACAGCCTTGCTGTGATCTTTTTGCCAGCCAGATAAACTCCAAATGCAGCAGCTATTTCTCCCTCATCCCCCCTCTGGGGGAGTCACTGAGAGATGCACTTGTTCATGATTGGCCCCTGGGTCTCCTTTATGCTTTCCCGCCCTTTCCTTTCATATCCAAGATTATTCAGAAAGCGAAACTGTTGGGAAGCAAATTGATCCTCATCACTCCTTACTGGCCTCATCAGGTTTGGTTCCCCTTCCTTGGGCCTCACCTACAAGATGACCCATGGACTCTGGACCCAGTACCAGATCTATTGATGCACATGTCAGGCTGTCTTCATCCCAGCCTCCACACCCTCAGTCAGGCTTCCTGATTTCTCTCCCTTTGTGACTCACATTCTTGCATCTTCTCATAAACCCTCCACTAGAAAATTATACACCAGCAAATGGAGAAGGTTTTCTATCTGGGCTGAGGAAATGATTGTTGACCCTTATACTACATCTATTCCGGTGGTATTGGAATTCTTGTCTAAATTTTTCACCAGGGTTTTACTGCTGCCACAATTAGGGTTCAGTTGGCAGCAATTTCAAATTTCCATTTGGGTCAACAGGAGTCCAGTCTGATGTCACACAGATTGTGTAAGACCTTCCTTAAAGGCGCTACTTTGTTGAGACCTCCCTTTCAGGAACCGGTTGCTTCATGGGATTTGAACTTCTTTCTATCCAAATTAACGTCTCCACCCTTTGAGCCAGGTCATTCGTCTCCTTTGAAATTTCTGTCTTGGAAGACCTTGTTTCTGGTGGGAATCACATCTGCCAGACGAGTTTCAGAGTTACAAGCACTGTCTGTCAAACCCCCTTATTTGATTTTTCACAAAGACAGAGTATCTCTTTGCACTAATCCATCCTTTGTCCCCAAGGTGTGCTCCCATAACAACTTGAACCAAACTATAGAGCTTCTGGTGTTCTTCCCTAATCATTCGAATGCAGCAGAATACAGACTCCATCAATTGGACGTCACAGACAATTACGGTTCTATTTACACCAGACCAAGGAATTCAGGAAGTCAGACCAATCATTTGTTTCCTTTTCTGACTCCAGATTAGGTCTCCTGGTTTCCAAAGTGACCCTCTCTAATTGGATCTCCAGTTATATATCTTATATTTATTCGTCTGATGGTAAGCCTTTACCTTTCAAAATTAAGGCTCATTCCATGAGATCTCAGTCTACTTCTGCAGCCTTTCAAGCCAGGGTTCCAATTGATAATATCTGAGCAGCAGCAACATGGGCTACCCCTCATACATTTATTACTCATTACAAATTGGATTTGACCTCTAGGGGCAGAGGCTCCCTTGGTACCACGGTACTCAGGAGTATTTTTCCATGAGCCACCCAAGAATAAGGTACTAGGGACGCTGTCCCATATGTAAGAATGAAGGTGAGATAGGACTACAGAAAATAAAGAAGTTATGTACTCACCATAATGTTCCATGTTTGTAGTCCATCTCGCCCTTCATTCTTATGAGCCCACCCTCATCTGGAGACAGAAACATTTTTTTCTTAATATCTGGAAAAATTTATTTTTTATTTCTTTCTTTCTGAATAGTTTTTTTTGTTTTTTCTCTCTATATTTAGCAGCAAACAAGATCTTGGGATTGTACTGGTGCACTATGGGATACCTACCTAGCCATGAGCCAACTAGAAGAATTTGAGCTTGCAAAAAGGCCGAGTTGGCGCTGAAGATCGGCTCCAAACCCATATGTAAGAATGAAGGGTGAAATGGACTACAAACATGGAACGTTATGGTGAGTACATAACTTCTTTTTGCTGTCCAGGCCATGGCCTTCAAGTAGTACAACAGTAAGGAAAGACTGGGCCAGAGGATAACAGTCAATCAACAGTAAGTAATGCAGATGTATAGTTCAGCAGCCTCAAATTACACTCTGTACTCAACCCCGAGGGGGAAAAGAATTAAGTTGACACAATGAGGATGTATCTGTTACATAACAATGCTTAACTGAAAACATCACAATCACACTGACAAACAGAACACCCTGTATGACAGTAAGCACTAGGCCACCAATGTTCCTAAGGTGAAATGTATGGTAATGTACAGCCATATACCTTAAGGCGGCTTACTACCGATATCCCTCACATGTTGTAACAGCCTAGGTTATATATGGTGCATACCCCTTCCCCATAGACTGACTTACAGGGGCATATGACGCTGTTACATACACAGACCTCTGGACAGCAGAAGGGCACACATGTTTTGTGCAGCTGAAGCCCACATGTATATGGACCTTACCCCACAATATGTGTGGAGGCCACAACAGCACTGGAATGATGGCAGGAATGGCAGCATGACATAATCAGAGGCCACTACATAACAACCCCTTACTGCATGTCATGGTATATAGGTGGAAGACAAAGGCCGGAACACAGGCCCATATTTGAAATAGAGTTGTTATACACTGAAAAAGTTGCTGGTGTTACAGGATAGTCTGCAACATACCCTTAGTCAGGAATATGAAGTCAGAAACACAAATGGATGTAGCCATGTACTGATAGCACTCAACACACACAATGCCAGTGATATATCTGACAAAATACCTGTGTGGTGGACAGACAAAACATAACAGGCACACCTATGGCCATCATGGGGATAGACCCACAGTTGAGAACTATGCAGACAGACTGCATTCCATGTTAAACTAGTATGTACACACAAACCCTGTAACACTGGTGCTATACAATGCATATAACAACACTACTACACTGTATGTAGATCTGGGAAGTTATACAAATATGTAGCTGGCCTAAGTCTGCAAGTCCTCTTCTAAGAGGTTTTGCTACCTGCTGTCTGTAACACTGCTGCCCACACACCGGAAGGATGTCAACCATACAGGAAAGGTAAAGGGACCACACCCACATGAAGTAGGGATTTATAGTAGTGGGTTGCCATAACAGTGGTAATTGGAAGTACTACACAGCATGCAGGTAGCAAGTGGAGGACACTGATTGGTGCAGAGGCCATCACCTGATCATGTGCATCACCTACAAAATCCATGCTGCAATCTATTCAAAGCAGTTCAATCCATTTACTGGAGAGAGACCAAGATAGAGATAGAGAGAGAGAGAGAGAGTGAGTGAAAGCCAAAAAAATAAAAAAAACACATCAGTCCAGCAAACTATCCAGAAGAGACATTATTCCCACAACAGGTATGTGAAGTATATATGTGTGTAACTGAATGTAGTACTTGGTCCATAATAATGGGATAGATGATGTGAAATGATTTATATGTGCCATCAGGTGTTGTTGTTGTAATGATGTCCAGCTGAACAACTGCTATGGACACTAGTGTCTGTCCCTGTGGGCAGTGGGCCATACCTGTCAACTGTGCAGATCAGCACTGACTGACAAGATGTAAGCCATCATAGCATGTGTTTTGTAATGCAAAACATGTATATTAGTGTGGCCAATAGCTGGTGGTGGAAGTAATGCCATTATGATGGACACATGGGTTCCAGAGCCCACCACTTGCAGGACAGTCATGTTAACATGTAATGTAGCATGCAGAAATGCCATATGTGTGTAATAGGTTTACCTGCAATCTGTCCCTATATATACCCCCTAATGTTAGGCTGTGTCCACATGTGGCACCTGGCTGTGTTGTATCAAGGCAGAACAGTGCAGCTGTGCAGGAAGGAGAGTTAGAGAGTGTGGACCTGATGTCTGACTGAACCCCATATATATATATATATATATATATATATATATATATATATATATATATATATATATATAGGTATATATATATATATATATATATATATATATATATATATATATATATATATATATATATATATATATATATATATATATATATATATATATATATATATATATATATATATATATATATATATATGTGTGTGTGTGTGTGTGTATATGTATGTCTACAGATATACAGACACCTATGTGTATATATATATATGTGTATATATATATATATATATATATATATATATATATATATATATATATATATATATATATATATATATATATATATATATATATATATAATTATGAATTCACTTTATAATTTCAAAATACTGAAATACTGAATTTCAGTAATTCAAAATCATACAGTCGAAAACTGAAAATCGCGAAAGTGCATAATCGCGAATTCGAATATCTTGAATTCGCAGTTATGGCTTACGGTAAGTGATGTGCAGTGTTGTGAGTGTATCATGTATGGATGTAGGTGCAATTGAAGGTAAGTGAGTGTTTTGTAAGGGTTATGTTTGGGAGTTTGAATGTGTCTGAATGTGTGGATATATGAATATGTGTGATATTTGTGTGTGCATGAGGGACTGTGAAATGTGTAGGTTTGTGTTTCCTTTTTGTGTCTGTGCAATCTCGGAGTTATTATATATAAGTAGGAGGGTGTGGGGGGCACAGTGTAGGTTTGTTTGTGTTTTTGTGTTTGTGAGTGTTTTGTTTGTTGTAGTGTGGGTTGGAAGACGTATGTGTTGTGTGGTGTATGGTTTGTATGTGTTCATGATTGTGTGCTTCGTGATTGTGTGCTGTCGGGATTATGAGTGTTCGACTTTATGATTTCAAAATAAATACATGTCCCCTAGTTTTGCATCACAGTGCTGCATGCTATGTGTGAGGGAACATCACACATATCAATGCACACATATATATGCAGCATTATGTGTGTGCAAAATGGATGGTTATGTTACATGTGAACCCCATGTTGGGAACACATTGCCCTTGTTTGTGAAGGTGGGATTGGGAATTTGGGGAAGGATAGCAGGTGTATTTGTGGTGGTGGGTTGGGTTGGAAGATAGAGAAAGCCTACAGGGGCGGTATATGACACATGTGGGTAAACACCCTGGATGGGGAGTGTTGTCTGCAATGTGGAAGCCCCATGAGCCCCCATACAGAAACAATGGGAACAAGGCTCCCACCCATGGCCAGTCACAACATCAGCTTCATGGCCCTGAAGGTGCCTGGGCTGGAGGCTGAGCAGGAGGAGCAGTGGACTGTGTGAGTGTGTACTGTAGGACTCAAGGTGCTGTAGCACATCCCCCAAGTCTCTATGGAGCTCCCTATGCCCCAGACCCTGGACCTGACCTCGGGTGACAGGATCATGTCTGTGTGTGCTCCCAGGGGTGGGGGAACACCATTCCCTGAGGTGGTTCCACCTGAAGGTAATGCAGGGCCAGTAGATGAGGAGGTCCCAGGGTGGGTCCCACATGTGATGTGGCCTGGTAACATAGCCATAGGAGGTGGGAGAGGTGGTTCTGCTGGCAACTGTTCCCAAAACATGCCATTGTGACACTGTTATAGAACATATGTGGGTAGTAATAGTCCACACATTCCAGGATCATGTCCAACAGTGTGCATAGATATCCTCAATAACACAAAACAAAAGATGTGCAGCAACCAGATAGCAAACATACCACGTGCATATATGGAACCATAGTGGCCCTTACAATGGCATGCAGGTGACATTGTCCGTAACAGGCCAGCAATGATAGTGTCTCCACAGGGAACATGGCTACAAACACATAGCACAAAGAGTGGTACAATACAATATATGTCCCAATGGTAGGTATTCTGTCAACATACCTACTGAGTTGTGTGATCAGATTGTTGTTGCAGATATGGTGGGGGGAGACAGAGATCTGTATTAAAACTATGATAACCTTGCTGTATGAGGTGTTCAGACCTGTTTCCATCTTTATGTCTTTCAAGCAAGATGTCCCGTGAGAGGCTTCTTGTTTATACAGTGGACGAGAATGAGGTCATCATCACACAGCTGGTGCAGCACTACCAGGTGTTGTTTGGCCAAACAGCCCATGAGCAGCAGGAGCGGACCACCCTGTGGAATGATCTTGTCCACAGGGTAAATGCTGTCGGCCTGCATAACCGCAGTTATGAGCAGGTCCAGCATCGTTGCACAGACCTACTTTGCAATGCCCGTCAGTGTGCTGTTGCAGTCAGGGGAATCAACTTGCAATGGGGGGGTCATGCCATCCAGCCCCCCCTGACACATGTTGAGGATCTCCTTGCTAGCCTCAGAGCACCTGCCCATCCGCACACACAACACCTGGCAGCGTGCATAGTGGAAGTGGGTGCTTCCCACACAATGGCAGAGGAGCATGCAGGTAAGGCCATAGGGCACATCAGTAGACCACTGTTGCATATCTATCCACATCTGTACAGTTAGATCATGCATATGTGAGATGACATATATAGTCTGTTGCTACATAGAAGTAATAAACAGACGTGCATAATCTGTAGTATTGTGGGCTTGTACCTTTGATGTACTGTAATGCTGCACCCTCCCTGTATCAATGCCACAGTTGTGGTTACTGACATCACATCTCTCACACACTTATGTAGGTCCCTCTGGTATAGCTCCAAGGTAGCAGCCTGTAGCTGGTGAGTATGGTGTTTGTTCAGGTTTTCCAATACACTGGTCATGTTATGGCTATGGTATATTCCATGCACACATTTAACACACCTACTCATAATGCATGCCATATATGTTTACATATTGTTGCTAACTGCACTGCATCACAGTGGTCACCATGATGGTGTATCTGAAGGGTATGTCAGACTCCTGCTATATAACTAACTTCCTGTCATTGGAAAATGTGTGCACAGAGATAAACATAATGGTGGGACAAATGGCCTACAGTAGGGACATGTGTGAAACATCACCCTTATACAGTGCTACAACAGTGTATATACCAGTATTACAATGGCAACTGTTACAGATCTACACTACGGCATATCACAATACTGCAGTCCACAACCCTTACAACCTGCAATGTGGTCCTAACATGAGCAATGAGTGTGTAATATGGAATCATATGTTAGGACAGCAAATATGGGGAATACATAGCTTCACAAACACTGGAAGCATATGTGTGCACACACTCCAGATAAAATATAGTGGAAGCAGCTGTTGAGGTACTGACTGCATGCATGTGTCATGGAAATGCACCTTCCAGCAAGTACACGTCCCCAATGTCACACCAAGAAATGGCCTGCTGTCCAAGACGTTTGGCCAGCAAATGTGCCCACTTACCTACAGCAAAGGCAGCCGTGAATGGCACACATCTTACATGCTATGGTATGGGCCCCATACCCAACTGGTAGCACCCAGGAGTTGGACAGGTAGCCATACCTCACCATTGCATATACCATGGCAAACAGTGTAGACAGTCATGTATGTGACAAGGATGTATGGGACAGGAATAATGTAAGAAATAAATAGATGGCCATTCAAGATAGATTATGTCACATGTATCAAACCAGTCATGCAGACTGCCTAGTAACATGCCACAACACTGAGAGGGTTGCAGGAATGTCTAGCAAGTACGAGCTGTGCAGTACCACGTCAGCAGTTGCTTGGACTCTGCAAACATGTGGCCCATGGGTTAGGGTAATCATATGTAACAGTTGTACTAAAGGAAACATCAGCCAGGCCTCTCTGCAGGTAGCATATGTATAACAGAAGAGGTCCCCAAAAGGCATGCATTGCAATGTGTACTGGTGTACCAATACCACATTGGAAACTTACAGACAGTATCACGTAAGATACATGTGCTGGGCACCCAACACCTCACCCCACCTCAGGCCCACCATCCCCATCTGTACCATGCCAGTGCCAGTGTACACCTGTATGTTTGCCATTCATTAGCTGCGACTAGGCTGTTACACGTGGTGTTCAGTGTTTGGGACACTGCAAACTGGCACACATGTG
Organism: Protopterus annectens; assembly: GCF_019279795.1. Classification (NCBI taxonomy): domain Eukaryota; kingdom Metazoa; phylum Chordata; order Ceratodontiformes; family Protopteridae; genus Protopterus; species Protopterus annectens. Next base: position 953,901,616 of record NC_056731.1, read on the forward strand.
TAGGCCATAGTTGTCAAGCATGTGCAAAAAGGCTGTAGGTGGGGAGGGGTGTCAACATGACACAACAGTGCACTGCAGCAGGGATCCAAAGGATGCTGTGAATGGCTGTATCTGCACACAGTCAGGGTCAAGAACTGTGGCAGACATAACCTTAACTCCACAGCAATAGTGACGGCAGTGTGTGAACTCCCAAGTATATCCACATGAGTTGATCTTGCAATCATGCAGAGTTGGGGGACTTGTGTAGGGCAGACTAACCATATACTGGCAAATCCAGATGGCTCATGCTAGTATAACACTGCCATAAATAGTGACTGCTGTAGTATACATAACAGTTGGTGCAACAAAGCATCATGATAAGGGCGTACACACATATGCACCCATGAAGTGTATGCATCTCAGTCAGCATCAGCACAACTAACACATTTGTTTGACACTGCATTTGATTGTACAAGACATATGTCACACATCAGGCTCATGTAATGTTAACATATGCAGTAATGTGGTCCCATGGCATATCAAGGAAGAGGGCATCATATCAATAAGGGTGGTACACTCCCCATAGCCATGGTAAGGTTTGACGGTTGTCAGTGTAATTGTATCGTATTGGTCGTACATGCACCGCTGATGATGACATCTGTAAATGAGACATCAGGCATTCACAAATGACATTTGTCCACATATCATCACAGGTATGTGTCGGACAAACACATAGGGGCTGTGAGCAGTAGAGCAGACATAACTGACACAGTAATACACATTCAGCAATGGTGTGTACACCTGTGAGGTATGGTGCACAGTACATGGCAGGGTACTGAACAGGTGCACAGCAATACTGTGTATATGGGTGCAGTGTTTTCCAGGGGAAGGGGCATCACCTACTAACACAGCCCATACATCACACACATGCATACTGTTGCTAGCATGGATTGACTATATCTGCACTGCATGCTATTAAGTACCATATGTTATGCATGTTGACAGATGAGTAATGGGAGCTCTGTGTGTAATATCTTCATGCAACCTCACTTGTGTGTGTGGGGGGTGGTTATTTTGTCTGTAGGTGCAATCTGGTGGAGTGGAGGGGGTTGATGCATGTAGGATGTGTGTGTGTGTGTGTGTGTGTGTGTGTGTGTGTGTGTGTGTGTGTGTGTGTGTGTGTGTGTGTGTGTCCATGTATGCACATGTGTGATTGTGGGGTAGGTCATACGTCTTGACTTCCCTTTGGAATCATGCAATACATGGACATGGACCGACACATGAGACACCAGGAATACTTGTCTGATATGTAATCTCAGGACAGCTGATAGTATAATAAGGTCTGTAGCATGGAACATGCATTGGGAGGGAAACTAGACACCAGGTATTCTGTTAAAATTGAAATCAGCAGAAAGGTGAAAGAATACCCACTTATGCAGCACTACAGATGCATTGAGGAATTACTAGACAACACCAGTGAGTGTATCCAAATATTACTGTTCACATAATAAGTTAATTGTGCAACAGATCTTGCATCTACTGAGCAATAGTTATGTATGACACTTCAGTGAGTGACATTTTTGAGTGACTGTAGTAGCCCCTAACATATGGGGGCCATGCTCACGATGTCTGGACATACCTAGGGAGAACACTGGATGACAACAGTGATTCCTTGTAAAACAAACTCCAGTCAAGTCAAAGAGGTAATGGAGTGACAGGTCATGTTTTGTGATCACTTGTCTAGGCAATTAGAAGAATGATACATTAATGATTAGTATTAATGAGTGTAAGTTTCCAAGTGTGATGCAGGATGGGGAACTTAAGTGAATAAACTTGGGACAGTCTGTAAACTCAGGGACAGGTAGGTATTATGGTGGAATGTCAGTGTGTGTGTGTGTGTGTGTGTGTGTGTGTGTGTGTGTGTGTGTGTGTGTGTGTCTGTGTGTGTATGTGTGTGTGTATATGTGTGTGTACTGTTAAGCAGTGATGTACAGGTCTTAAAGTGCGTTTCTTGTTTTCCCCTCACAGGTGGCGAGGTGGGTCAGGGTCCCTCCTGCATGCAGTCTGATGTTGGTGTCCATACAGACACTGAAAATGATGATAGGTGTGTTGAGGCACAGGCGGGATTGCAGAGGCTGAAACTGCGCCATCGTTTGACATCCCCCTGTTATCCACCCCATCCCCGCACACAGTTATAGTGCCTATAGATACCCCATCACCAGTGGCCATAGCAGAGGGACAGTTGGCGGTTGGTGGCAGTGCACAGGACAGTGTGGTATCTATGGCTGCTGTGTCTGGACACAGCAGCCATAGCTGGATGTCTGGAAGGGTACCACATAGGCAGGTGTACAGGGGTGCTCATGGGAGGGCCGCTGGTAATCATACCTCTGGCAGAAGTGCCAAATCTGGTACCACCAGATGCATGTTTCAGGCTGTCATGGAGGAGCAGGCACGTATGGAACAGTACACCAGACAGGGTGTAAGGCTGCAAAGGGCTGCTTTTTCAGCTGTAAGTGACATCTGTGATCTTGCAGATGCCCTCCGTTATTATACAGAGGTCATGGCTAGATGGTGGGATGAGATGGTGGGCCTCCTCGACAGTGGATTATCCATGCTAGAGCATGTGGTGGGAGTGGTGCAATAGCCACGTGGATGTAGGCCAACAACACCAACATCTGGAGGTCGACGTGAACATGTGAATACACCAAGCCACTCCCGTAGTGGCATTACCAGCCCCAGTACTGCAGGGGACACTGTTCACACCACACCACAGCAGACCACATGCATGTGGCCCTGGCCAGTCCCAGGAGGGACCTGGTTCCAGTGGACATATGTCATCATCAGGGGGAGAACAGCATATCGAGGCTTTTACCTGGACTTTCCCATGGAACCCCTGGCAGGCACAGTTCTCGTGTCCATGGCTAGAGGTGGTGAACTGCACACCCTGCCAGGTATGGTCTGCAGCTGTCCAACAAACACCTGTATAGGGCAGCAACATGGCAGAACTGTGTGCATGCATACTCACACACAATACAAACACACCTAGGGCAACCCTATACCTACACACACCACATCACCATGGCTATATCAGTAATTAAAACCCCTCACTCACACACATGGTGTCAAATGTATAGCCCAGCCTAGGTCTCTGGCAAACCAACAACACACCCTGTGCATATGATTATACCTGTGCCACATCCCTGTCATCCATAACATCGATGCAGGGACAGGCTAATATGGTTCGGATGCACACGGTGACTGTACTACAGTGTACCAATGTACTGCTGTGTAAATGTTGTCAGCAGTAATGTTTAATGCTTACATGTCAGGTAATGTAGCTGTCCAGCCATGATGCATTATAGCTGTTAGTAACACTGAGTGATTGTGGTCTCCATAATGTTATCCATTTGTGTTATAGGTGTCCATGTGTCAGCAGAAGGATGGTCTGCTGTCATATCTCACAAGGGGTATGGCACTGTGGTGATACATTGGCTGTGCCATATCCTAAGCACAGGTGAACACATGTCACAGGTCTGTATAACAGTTACTGCCTGTGCCTCATGGCTGATAGGTCTGGGGGTGGTGTATACAGGTGAGTGCATGGTGGCTGCTGTTAGCAGCCCTTCTACAGTGGACAATGGTAGTTGTACTGAGTGGTGCACACCACACGTTTGTGTATAACACACACAGAGGCTTAGGCGCTGATGCACTACACAGAGAATACTGTACACATGGATGTATGTACCTGTGCAAGGAACCCACTGTAGCCTATGTAATTCCACCAATTACATTATGGAATAAGCAGTCCGCTAGTTTAATATCACTGATGATGGTACCGGCAGGGTATATGTCCCCGTCCTTAATATAGTGCAATCCTTAACATGGTAAACATATGTGTGCTGGTGTGGGTAGCACACCCCTACCCTTTGGAGGGTGAGAGGTGCTGTAGAACCACAGATAGTATGATAAACAAATACATAACCTGTTAACATGAACTGTACAGTATTGCAGCTAGCTACACAGGGGGGGATACACTCAATAGTAACCGCAATGATGTTGGCTGTGTCCACAGCAGCCATACCCAGCTATATATACCAACCCCAGTATCGCTGCATACCTATACAGTGGGGAAGAGGCCATTTACACAGCTAACAGTAGTTGTGATGGAATGTATGTCCACAGGATGATACCTATGACATGATAGCATATGCCACGCAGTTCTTGGACAGATGACCCCCTGGGACATGTGTATTCTGCAACCTGAAGTAGATCCCTCCACATACATGCACACTCTTACTTAGCAACACTGGGACTAGACCCCCTACCTAGGTATGTAGTGCTACTGATGTGTGTGGCTTTAATGGCACACACCACACAGCTTTTAGGATGAGATGTGTTCCAGGTTACATGTTACACGCAGAACATCCCCAGGCATGTACAGTATGGTAATGGGGGATGTAATGGTTGTATATGGACAATATATAGTGTGACATACCATCATATGCACATTGACAAACACATAACAGTCAGACACACATCCAAGAGACCTGGGCCTATCAGTGCTAACTACCTTGTCAGTGTGTCCAGTGTGTTATAGGTAGGTTGCACACAGCACATGCATAACTGGGCTGGATAGTGTTATCAGTTATCTGTATGGTTGATGGTGACAGTGGTCACCATACAGTGGTACATGGGACATGTACTGGGGGTACCATGTGTAATGAAAGTATACCCAGCACCCACACCCCAAGTGGAAACTGTATGCACTGGAACCCATGATGACATTCTGACATACCCACCATCACACATTGACAAGGGCTGCAATACAACCCCTTGTCCATCCCAAGAGTGCTACTACAGGAATATGCATCTAATGCACATGCCACATGCATAGTAGGGTGATGCATTGTCATGCCTTTCCTAGGGGCAGCAACATCACTATCCCTAATACTGTGTGGCAATGTGTATTGTAATAGGAGTATGTGGCCTCGGAATGCTGTAACCTACATATATACACACATGCACATATACACACACTTGCCAGAACTCAGTGGGTATCCCATGCCTATCAACCCATTTGTACAGCAGTGTTGTGCTGGTACTGCAAGGCCCAGGTAGCCCTTAGGGAAAAGACCATAACAAGGTACATGTAATGTCCGGTACAGCAGCAGCTACATCTAACTATAGCAATGGGTGGTGCGGTGGGTGTGAAGGGCCTCAGGGTATTCCCAACTACAGGTTTACTAACACACAGACACTTATATTCTCAGTAATGCACATGTACACATTTGTCAGTACTGGGGTGCATCGATGCAGGTGTTCATAGGTGTGTACCTGGCTATTGTCCATTAAGAGATGGGAAGTGTAGGCAATGTGTGTACAGTGGTATCATGCCACCTGCCATGTGCCACTAGGCCATTTATCTACAGACACCACTGCGGTGACCCTCAGGGTGAGAGTGACATGCATCAGACAATCCTCTGGGTGCCTCCTGCAGGGGGCTGGTGAGGTGTTCCCGTTGACATTTATGCAACATGTATTACATAACATGGTTAGTGTCTGTCTTAGAGACCTGTACCCAGGCATCTTCTGTTGACTGTGGTAGTGTAGTTGAGGTATCCATGGAATGTGGTGAATATAGGGTGTTGAGTCCTATCTGTGCCATTTATAATGCAGCTGTGCAGAGATGTCAGTGTCAGTCAAGCATAGATTGCCTGTACGTATCCAAGATGGATATCTGACATCTGCACATCTGTACAGGGACTGGCAGACATCAGCTCGCCAACTAGCTATGCAGTAGGATGAATGCATTGACACATAGATGTCTGACACTGATAGGTATGTCATTACTACATGATGGCAGCCGTCACTGATGTGCTATACAGACAGTAGTCTACAGTTATTTTCCACATGTCAGATCATTATCCAGTAGGAAATATATAATATTATACAGCTCACACGCCAGGAACATGACAGTGAGGACTCAGAGTCCATCTATGCATACAAGGGTGTTTGATTCCAGTACTACAATTAGCAATCTACTCTTGCTTGGGAAAGCACTGTCAACAGTAGTAACATAATGATACACTACATGCCAATGTGACTGCATATAACCTGGGATACTACCTTTGTATGTAACACATTTACATGGATAAGGGTGTTGTACAAGCTATATATACTCCAGTGTCCCAGACAGGAGACTCACACCCCTTGCTACTGTAATGACAGCACATAGATGCATGTTATGTACATGGCATTACATACACTTATTACAGATGTCATTACCCTGCTATGTTATCAGACTGGTATGAGAGCACTGGTTAGCAGGGCTAAGCCATGCTTAGCAGGTGTCAGCATTGCTGCAATATAACAGCTATGCACATTTGCGCACTGGTAAGAGAAACCTACATGGTGTAAGCGCTTGTAAATTTAACCATACCTTAGCACCACTTACCTTTGCGCAAACCTAAACAAACGCAATTAAAGCTGCTCAAAACTGCCTTAACCACTCTGTATCCAACAACCCTTGTTCTGCCCAGCAACAAAATAAACAGCCCTTGCAGGTCCAGGACCCTGTACACTATAGTCACAACAGTTAACCACTACACCATGACAGCTGTAAAGACAGTTGTTGTTTTTCCAATATATCTGTCAGTACACATATTGAATAGTATTGAACAATTGCTGTGACTTCTACAATTATGTAGTACTTGTTAGTGATATTACTGTTGCATCACATATGTTGTTATATCTAAATATACACATAGATAGATACAGTGTGATACATCTGGGAAGGTATACACAACAGTAATGTTTACACATGACAAGGATATGTATATATACATATACATATGTAGATGTATGTCTACATGTGTATACACATATATATTCATATATATGTATTTATATACATCTGTATAGTGCATCATATATATGGCCACATAGAGATCTCTCTATACATATATATGTATATATGTACACACACACACACACACACACACACACATATATATATATATATATATATATATATATATCCATGTATGTATGTAGTAATGCATATGTATATCTATATCTATATCCATATATATATATATATATATATATATATATATATATATATATATATATATATATATATATATATATATATATATATATATATATATATATAATATTTTTATATATGTGTGTGTGTTTACCCTATGTCCAGAACATGGAGTGGAGTCATACCTCAACACCAATAGTCTCAACCTCTTAGTGCAAGGGGATATCATGTATATATCGCAGGTATATATGTAGACTGCTGCTACTGTAACAGGGGTTGTCTTAACAGACATGTGTGTGGAAGGTCACATCTGCTATTGACATGTACGTCATCAGTTACTGGCAGACATCCTAAGGTCATCATAGTACAGTACCACTGATATCACAGTAATGATCCTGTTGACTGCAGCAGAGATGTGACTAATATATGTGGACAGTCTGACACACTCTGGTCAGTCCTGAGGTATACACAGATCCCCTTAGTTTGAAACATGTTGACCAGGCCTGACAATTTGAATGTTAACAGCCATGTACATGGGTATATCACGTAAATACTGGACTACATATGCCCACACAGTTTATGCATTCACACACTCCTGTCTGTCCTGACACATAATAACTTGTGGTGCAGAGGTCACATGGCCACATACTACCCACTAGTTTGTGACATGCATCTGTACAGCATCCCACTGCTTTGTCAGAAATACATAACAGTTATGGTGGCCCGGCAGCAGTACATCTGGCAAATATCTGGACATAACATCACACTGGGTAATTATACTAAACTGCTAGGCATGTAACAAATCACTGTGCATACTACGGACAGACTGCCACAACACTGGCCTACATTTCTTATGGGGGAATACACATGTAACTGCAAATATAGCAGGTGGGTCTATATCATATGAGCAAATTGCACAAATTGTGAATGCACATAATATCGAACATACCGGACCTCGAAGTGTGTTTTCTGAGATTGTGGTACAGTGAAGAATGGGATATTTGCCCTTTTCTTACTGTACTGCGATCTTGGAGTTGGAATATATATTTAGCAGAGGGTGTGGGTGGCACAGCCCCCCACATTATGAAGTTCGAGGTCTGGTGCGTTCGATATTATGAGCATTCGCAATTTGTGCTATTTGCTCATATGATATAGACCCAAGCAGGCTCTACAGGCATGTGACAGCACAGAGTAATAGACACCTGTGTGAAGGTGGATACCAACAACCAATGTGAACACAGCCACAGCCACATATCGTAAGCAAGCTTAATATTATACTGATCAACACCGTCCTCATATGTGCCACTCACACACTAACCCAATATATACTGGGCCATGACACAGTCTGGTCCATTGCCTGTCTGTGGTATGGGACATGTGTGTGTGTTTTGCCCTACAAACATGTGAGCCGATAGGATACCATACACTGGAGCAGCATGTAACATCAGATAGAACAGGACCAAGAACAATGATATCTACCACAGTCTGTACACAGGCCAAGGTACGTATTCGCAATATACATACTGTCGACAATCACTATAAGTACACATTCCTCACTACTGTGCACACAACCACAGAATGCCCAGGTTATGTCCTCAAATATAACCCCTACAATACATAACATGTCTAGCAGTCTGATATTTGACTGACTTGTTATCAGGTATGATGTCACTATATAATGGTGTACAGAACATATGCACCTCGTACTGCATGACATATGTACAAAGGTTGACAGACTTGTGGCTGGAGGCATGAAAACTCGGCCAATATTGGCACGTTGCTGTGATAACCTCATACATTTACTGTTGTAACAGGGTTTGTTGTGACATATGTCTTATGAGGGATATGACATCAATAATTCTCATGGCTGTCACCATGTACTGACTGCAATCCTCAGACTATGCTTCTGCTGTTCTAAGATAGGTGATATGTGAGTAACACAAGAAACATAAGACTCCAAACACTGGCCAGTCTGCAGATAACCCTACAGGTGGGAGTTTCCTCAAACACATAACACTGTCATGACAGGTATTAAAACATGTAGACCAGCCATACCCACACAAACCCTGATAAACCAGCATTACTCCAAATGCAGAAGAGCAACACTTACATTCTGTAGTCATGTCTGGAACATCCCCCTCCTGTTTGTTGGCCTGTCTCCACAGTGTATGTTGTTAGAGGTATATCCCACTCCCATCTGTGATGCTGTTTGCCAAACACCGACATGAAGTCCTGCTCACAGTGAATGAAAAGGGCCAACACCCACCTGATGTTATAGTTATATAGGAGTGTGTTTCCATGCAATTGGCTATGGGAATGTTACCACAGGTGTTCCACATGCAGTCAGCTAGTAGGGGACTGCAATTCATGCAGAGGCCATCAGCTGATCATGAGCATCACTTACAAAACACAAGCTGCTGCCTAAGCAAAGCAGGTGTACTTCTCCACATCCACCAGAGACAGAGTGAGAGATACAGACAGAGACAAAGTAAGACAGGGAGGGGGTGGGAGAGTAAAACCTAAACATGTTTGTGTCACACACTTACCAGTATGGGGTTTTAAACCCCTGACTGACTATGTATTGCTATCACATATCTGTGCAGTTATTGCATGCGCCACAGAGCGTACATGTTGGGGAACTGTCCAAAGGTATATTCGATGGTGAGTGATATTAGCAACAGTGATAAAGCAGGGATAAGGTAGGCATAGTAGACGTGCCTGTCCACATGAACAGGTGTCATGGTCGACATAGCCACACTCTCTCAGGGACTCACACACATTATCACATTTGGCAGGGATAGGATTAGACTTCATAACTAGCTAGTTTGCCACAATACAGGAATATGCAGGTATCACATTCACCAACAGGGGTTATCAGGATGATATATGGGCAAATGGTATGTCAAGGTGTCTGACATCAGAAGGCATGATTCAGTAGGCCAATGGGAGGTGTTGTGAGTGTGAATGGCATCCAAATCATTATACTCCACACACACACACACACACACACAGACACAGGCCTGCCAGTACTGACATGCATGAGTGCATTGCTTCACAGGTGTATAGTGGTTGACTGTGCCAGAAGGCTGTACAAGACTAGGTAAAGGATATACCTTGGCATCAGGCCACATGACAATGGCCTGCAGTGTGGCTCAGGGGTGTAGTGTCTGGATTGGCCCACACAGGTGGGTATTGTATTCACCATCCAGTCATCTGGATTACTATTGTGGGTGGCCAGTGCTGTGAAATGCTTGCCATGTATGTGTTCTATATTCCATGACATGGACAGTGTCTGTGATGTGCACACATCCCACATGCATGTTCTGTGATGTGGAAGTGTACCTGGGATGTCTGGGGCATGTTGTGTAGACAGATTGTTATAATCAGATGTGCCATTCCTGACCTCATGTGGTGAGAACTGCCAATGGACACCAGGTTGACCCTACACCTACATTGACAGCATGATACAGGTATTCCCTGGTGTCAGTGGCATCTGTCCATACAGGACATGTGTATAAGGCATGGTATGTGTTTTTTGGTTTACATTTTCTGGCTCTACAATTGTTGCAGGCATCCAGTGGGGAACATAGTGAAGGAGCACTGTATGTAATGCTTTGCCTATTGTAGGGGATGGGACAGTGTGCCATGTCCTCTGTAGTCCACTGCAATCACACCAGGGTTACTATCTGTGGGCAATATGCAGGGAACTATCAACATAGTGGTTGTTGCCTAGCTGAGTGTTTTTGTGTATGAGACAAGGGTGGAGAGTGTTCTCTGGGTAATACAAGGGTTGCCTTTATTGTTTGCCAAGCCATTATGTCACATGTAGGGGTATGGATTGTCTACCCCAGCCTCTCTGCTGTTTGACATATGTTATCCTTGTAAGGTGGACATTGTGGCATAAAATAGGCCCACTGTATAAGAAATTTGCAAAACCCGCTCCACAATGAGTCCTTTTGTTACACACTCACAGCTACCTCCATGCAGGATATGTATGACAAATGCACACACACACACACACACACACACACACACACACACACACACACACACACACACACACACACACACACACACACGCATACACACCAAGTCTCACAGTTGGCATGTCTGGGATTAGAACTCCTACCTAACTAGTACATCACACTACAGCATTACGCAGTTATAGCACACGCCATGGAGCTTACTGGGCTAGTCCTTCCCCAAAGGTATATTTCACAGTGAATGACATCAGCAACCTTGCCAGGGTTGGGCAATGGAAAGTGTAGGTCATTGGTTCAGAGGTTCATAGGTTGGTACTAGGCTATCAGCCCTAGGGCCTATACATGCCTAGACATGACAATTCCCTGGCTATGTCTTCCCACAATATTTACTTTCCTGGACCCCTGTCTAGCAGGGCAGCTGACATGATCCCTGGGGTCAATTTCCTTTCTCCCATCCAATTGTCCAGGTTCCTTTTGAAGAGGTCCAAAGAGGCACTCTGCTTGACATGTATGTACAGTCTATTCTAGAATCTGGGGAGTCTCTGGGTCAGGAAAACATCCCTCCAGCATGTATTGTTCATTGTGATGACAGGATTTGGATCCCTGGAGCATGTGGCTGTGAGGGTTTGGAATTCTTTAAGTGTAGCATGTCCAACAGCTGTGGGTTTGACATGGAATGGCATGCTAAGCAGAGATCACCTCTGAGAACACAATATGTGACAGAGTATAGCTGGATGATTTTCAGACGGTCAGCACAGGGCATCTGGTTTAGGCCTGTGATTCTTTTAGTGAGGTATGTCTACAGCCTTTCTAGTTGTTGCAGATGTCTTGTGAGGTAAATACGTAATGGGTCATTGTAATCTGTAATGGGTCTACTGTGAGATGACTACAGTGGGACAATGGCCTCATTTTTCCTGGATGTAAATCCCTTAGTGGTGAGGTGTGCCACATAGGTGGATTTCCTGACTGTTGTGGTGATGTGGGTATCAAAGGTGAGACCACTGTCCACCTGTGTCCCTAAGTCTCTTATCACACTTTAGGTGTTTAGTGTACTGCCACCTATGTGGTATTTCACAGGTACATGTCCTTTCCCAAAGGGGATAACTATAAATGCCTTGGCATTGATCTTGAGGCCATGGCTCAGGCACCAAGCATGTCTTTCTTTAAGGCCTTTCTGTAGAATATCCACATCATGTGGGGATTCAATACTGGCTCCCAGTGTGCAGTCATCTGAGACTTTTATTTGTCAGAGTCCCTTACTATTGGATTGCACTTCAGGGCAGTAGATGCCAAACAAGGGCAGTGCCAGAACTGAACCCTAAGATACTCCAACTGTCACTTGTCTGGGGCTGGGGATGGTGTTACCTACATTTACAGTGTGGGTTCTGTCAGTACAGCAGTTGGCAGCCCATCAGATGACATAGGGATTAATGGCCAGCTTGATACATTTATCTATGATTCCAGACTGGGGGATGGTGTTGTAGGCCTTGGTAAGGTCCAGCTAGGCTGTGTGAACCACCTTACCCTCATCCACCGCTCTGGAGATGGATTCACAGTTGTCAATCAGGTTGAGGTGACATGATCAGCCCTTCACAAACCCAACCTGGTTGGGGTCCAGTGTTTGCAGTTTGCCAATGTCTTTGTTTTAATTTCCATGATAATACCTTCCATGGCCTTGCAGATCAGACACATCATACTGCTGGGGCTATAGTTCCCAGGATCTAAGGTGGGTCCCCCCTTGAGGACTGAGATAACTGTAGCTGTGCGCCACACAGTGGGCATGAAGCCTGAGGTGTGGCTATGATTAGACATGGCACGTAGGTGAGGTGCCAGTTCATTTTGTAGCTCATGTAGTACACAGCCCGGGATGTTGACTGTTCCCATGGCTGCTGTTGTCTTAGCTCTGGAGACTGTGGTTTTTACCTATGTGGCTGTTATTACCAGAATCTGGCAATCATTCCGTGTTGAGATGGGCCCTTTCGGGGGTGGGAGGGGGGTGCAGTTGGCACTGAATTGATCTGCCAGGATACTGGCAATATCCTTGGGAACGGTATATTTAATACCATCCTATTGTAGCTCAGAGCAGATCTGAGCATTTCCATTTAGATTCCTAACATAGCTATGTGACAACTTGCAGTTATCTTTGGCATCTTTGGGTATATTATGTTCATAACTAGCTTTGTTGGATGTTATGAGGGATCTCAGCTTCTTACTGTGGCTCGTAAGGGAGTATTTTGCATCCTGGAAATTCCCCCATTTCTACAACAGTTTCCTCCTTTTGCTGTACAGCATGTTTTTGGCAGGGGCCACCACAGTGGCTTCCTTTTCCTGGCGGGGAGCATCTTGGTTCTATATTGGATGGCACAATTAATGCACGAGTGGATGGGCTCGTACAGTGCCTTCATGTAGGATTCAGCAGTCGTCCTTTCAATTCCCATCTAGATGGTTGTCATAACGTTAGTCACGTCTGACATGTGTAACATGACGTTGGCTTTGGAGATGTGTGTTATGGAGGTTTTCTTACTGGGGTGTGGGGGAGGGATGTTAATGTTAAGGATGATTAGCTCATGGGCAGACCTGATCACTGATGAGGTGACCATAGGCGTGGAGAATTGATTTCCCATGTTGGTAATGACCAGGTCTAGGATATTTGAGCCCCTGGTGTGACTATGGATTACTTGATCCAGGGCATTGGGAGTTATGACTTCCAAGAACCGTTGAGCACACATGTTGGTACACAAGTATTTTCCCCAGTTAATGGCAGGGTAGTGTAAGTCACCCAGTATTAGGGTGTTTGGTTGTATTATAATATTTCCCAGTATGTTTCAAAAGCTGTAGTGGGAATCATGGGACATGGTGGGGGATCTGTAGCAAGCTATACAGTTTGGATTGCAGTCTGACCTAGTGTTAGTTGCACCAGGGGTATTTCAGACACATTCTGTTGGGCAAGTAACCTGATGGTGTGAATATCCATGGTGAATATGGACACTCCTCCACCTTTTTTGTTTTAGTCCTGGTCTGGGGGCCAACAGCTGTGGTGAGAGCTCTACCTGGTATTGCAGGTGTGATCTCTGGCACCTTGGATAAGGTCTCTCTTACTGCACAGATATCGATGTTCTTCATTTTTAGGTGTGCCTAGTGATTGTGAATGGCCACAAAAACATTGATCTCTACACACACATGTGCACACACAGAGTTTCACAGTTGCCATGTCTGGGAATAGAACTCCTACCTAACTAGTATATCACACTACAGCATTGCACAGTTATAGTACGTGTCACAGAGCTTACTGGGCTACTCCTTCCCCAAAGGTGTATTTCAAAGTGAATGACATCAGCAGGCTTGCCAATGTAGGGCAATGGAAGTTGTAGTGACTGTGAATGGCCTCAAAAGCATCGATCCCTACACAGACAAACACATACCCACACACAGTTGCCATGTCTGGGATGAGAACTCTTACCTAACTAGTACATCACACTACAGCAATACATAGTTATAGGACGTGCCACGGAAATTACTGGGCTACTCTTTCCCCAAAGGTGTATTTCAAAGTGAATGACATCAGCAGCCCTGCCAAAGTAGGGCATTTGAAATTGTAGTGAGTGTGAATGGGCTCAAAAGCATTGATCCCTACACAGACAAACACACACATAGACACACAGTTGCCATGTCTGGGATTAGAACTCCTACCTAACAAGTACATCACGCTATAGCATAATGCAGTTATAGCACATGCCACAGAGCTTATAGGGCTACTCCTTCCCCAAAGGTGTATTTCAAGGTGAAGACATCAGCAGGCTTGCTATAGTAGGGCAGTGGGGAGTGTAGTGTGTTTGCATGGGCCATAACCCATTCACCTCGAAGCAGACAGCCAGACAACACTCAGGCTAACACAGGTTTATATTCCACAGGTACGTGCATGCATACAACTGCTAAATGACTACTGACTTGTACAGTCATGTTACACAGTTAGCACAAGCACCTCAGACACTATAGTGCTGAGGGATACCAGAGGAAAATGTCTACAGTGATTGACATTTGCACATCATGTGGTTTTAGCCAGTTGGATGTGTGCTGGGTGGAACAGGCCTCATGATGGGAGACTCTTTGTCACTGTATGTCACTTTCTTCCACACATCTATGTGTGTGTAATTTTGGCCTATTATAGTGTGTTGCCCTTGGATATTTGTGTATTCCTATCCAATGTGTGTTCAAAGCATGACTGGTGTGTACTGAGGAGTGTGTGCACAAACATCTGTGACTGTTAGATATGTATAGTCCACTGTTGTTGGGTGTGAGTATACCCAGTATGACCTTACAGTATTTTGTTGTCAGACATGACCTTCATTTCTCTAAGTGTGGGAGCATGCCCAGTATGACCTTCTGTATTGAATGTGTGAATCCATTCCAGGTAGGTTGTACTCCAGTGCAGGCTTTTGTGTTCAACACCTACAGCTAGCAACCTGTTTCTGTGGGATATCTGTAGATCGGTTGACGATATGGAGTCAGGATGGGCAAAGGATAGAGGGTTACTTTAGGTAATTGTGTCTGTGCTGCTTCTGCTATATGGTCTGTTAGCAGAGATATTCAGACATATGTACTGTTTTAAACTGTGATGTTTTATGTCATCGAGTACTGTCAGGTATACATATTTGCTTGCAGTGATGTCCTGGGGAACACAAGGTGAATGCAGCTGTGTCCAGTATTGTGGTCTGCAGCCAACATATTCTTGCACAGTCATGCCATTCTGGAGGGGAAGCTGCAGACATTTGCTGCTGGGTCTGTTTAAATGGTTCAGCACCTTGGTACAGTGGTGGTTGAAGATTCCAGGCTTGTACATTCAGCGACTTGACAGTATGGCCATATCCTGCTGTGGCCATACCTCACAGATGTACAGATTCACACAGGTTACCCAGAGGCAGGGTCATAATTATGGGCATTACCCCTTCACATTGTGGTTTACGAGCAGGTTTGTAGCCACCCATTCCTGTGTTTGCAGGCAGGGATAGTATGTGCACATGGCCATTTCGGACTTCACACACTCTATGCCACCCATGCTCCTACCCCCTCCCTATTATTCTATCCTCTTCCAAACATTATACAAACATTATCTGATAAGTTTCTAATAGTTATCACCTCATCTCAGCAGTAATTCAGTGTTGGTCCAAAGTTCATGCAGTAGGACATGGTGGACATGTTACTGGGATTTGTCCACATGGCCTTGCATTTGGTTTCTGTGAACTGTGTTATGTTGTGATTTGGGAGTCCATGACATAACATACATTGGCAGAATGGGTGAGACACAGGCCTTTGGCAAAGGACTGTAGCCATTTGGTAGTGATGCAGGTCAGCTGTAGCAGGCCGTTGCATTGTGTCACTCCTGCAGTCCCAGACTGCAATACACTATATTCCCCTGGGGTGACAGGGTGGGTGTGTAAGGTGTTAATGCCAATACTTTCTGTCATTATTGATCTAGTGGTGTGGATGCTGGCAGGGTGCTGCTTACAGCTAGGGACACACTTGCACGGGACACCTGTCTGCATGCTGCATTTTTTGGCTATTGCCATACAGAGGTGGGGGTCATATTCTACTCATTCCCAACAGCAGGGATAAGACCAGAGCAGTACATGTGGGTGATGGTGGGGTGAGCTGGGTGCATGTGTGCTATGGACACTACTAGCATCTGTCTCATAGATATGCATGGGGCATTCCACTTATGCTGGCTTATGCAGGGACATCAGCTGTTTCTCAGTACTTCATACCTGTGACCTTTGTGGTCTGACAGTGCTTGGCCAGACGGCATCGGTATTCCCTACTACAAGCCCAACTAATGTGCTGCTAACCTGTATGTACAATTCCAAAGGTGAGTCCATTTGACAGCAACATATTATACACTGTCTGTCTGGGGTACTTCCCCCTGTTACTGTTTGTATGTCTGGGCCCACATTCATGCCATGTCCATCTTTCAGATGGTGACACATATTACTTCCAAACATTTACTATGGCTTACTGCTGGAATGTGTTTTGCTGGGATGCATTGTTCTTGGCACTGCAGTTGTGAGAACTTGGCCCTGTCATCGCAATACTGGCCAATGGCCACCAAGACAAACCTCACCATGCCTACATACTGACCACTCTCACACAATATACAATGCACACCAACCTAACACACGCAGCCCTGCATATTGTACACTTGCTACAATCTATCCTGCTACTTTGGCCAGCTCAGGTAATCTGTGCTCCACTATTATTATACCTACACATACATGTTACTACATTTCTACATAGGATTGGGGGGGGGGCACTTGTACACATTTGCTATGACTGTACTGGTATTTCAGGTACTCCATTTCATTCTGTATTCTGACCTATCATGCTGACTAGAGACATATCAGTGTACTACAGGTCTTAGGTTTGATTGACCTACATTTCAGTTTCAGACCTCTTACCCTTCAGAACTAACATCCCACTCCCTGACCTGTTGTAGTCTGTCTGTGTAAGTCTGGGGGGGATGTTCTCCATAGCCATCAATCAGAGGCTTTAGCACAACCTTTATTTGTGTTTGTCTATGCCTGTCCTGCTGGCTGAGACTGTTGTTGGGTATGTGAGCCTCCCTGACTGGCCCACCACATTTCCTGCAGTGAGTTTTGTCACCTTGTGCAGTACTGGCTACTATGGTGACACCAATATTTATTACAGATCTCATGCTGCCACTATAGGTGTCTACTATCTGCTGGCATCCCATTCAGCCACCCGATTCCCTTGCATGCTCACATCCAAACCATAGATACAAGTAACAAAACATATTACTCCATTCGGCAAGTGATAGGGAGAGTGACTTACCTTGTGGCTGTGCCAGTACTGAGGATTGTGCTGGAGGGCTGACTATGTCAGATGCACATAGTACACTCCCTATACATGGTTAAGCACAGGTAATGTCATGTTTGGCATCCCTTTTACTGTATGTGCGAGTCAGAAAGAGATGTCATTCCCTGGGTTCCTACTGTGTCAGTGTATGTGCTATGCGTTGCCTCTTTGTCACAGCCTGGGCATACTGGGCACACCTCCTTCTGCCTACTGGGGCAGGCTCAGGTTATTCCTCCTCCGAGTCACTCTGTGCCTGTGCAGGCCTTGGCAATGGTGGGGGGCTGTGTGGCCCTGCCCCATGCTGTTCCTGCTGCAGTTGTTTCCACAGGATCATATTGTGTAGCATAGCACATACAATGACAATTTGGGTACATGTAGCTCATGAGTACTGCAAGGCTCCACTGGATGTGTCCAGGCACCAGAACCGTGACTTGAGAATCCCAAACACACGCTCTATTATGATGCTGGTCTGTGCGTGTGCCTCATTATGAAGTCGTTCGGGTGTGTGTGCATTTCTGATGGGTGTCATCAGCCACGGCTCCAGTGCATAACCAGCATCCTCCACTAGGTGGCTGTAAGGGATGTCCCCAATGGCAAATCCCTGGTACAGCTGCATCATATGGCAGATGTGGGAGTCGTGATAGCTTCCAGGGCAGCCAGCACACACATATTCATTATAATGCCCTGGGCATCGCACACAACCTGGCAGTTGATGGAAGGGAAGCCCTTGCAGTTGATGTAGACCATACCCCGCTCATCTGGTGGTGCTTTGATGCATATGTGCATGCAGTCTATAGCACCCACTACCTCAGGGTATTCTGCTATTTGGTGGAAGAGATGCATATTGCTGGTCAACGTCTCATGGCTGTTGCGGAAATATATGTGCTCACCGGCATGTGCAGACATGGCATCCAGGAACTGGTGGAGTACCCTGGATGCTGATGCCTGTGAGATCCCCATGATATCCCCAGTTGGCCTTTGGAAGGTACCTGTGGCTAGTATTCATAGGCCTACACATACCTTGGTATCCACTGGGATGGGCTCCCCTCTGTTGGTTCTGTGTGTGAGGTGTGGACGGCACAGCTCAACAATTTGCTGTAGGAAGTCCCTGTCCACCCTATAGCTCTCCACTATCTCCAGCTCATGCAGCCCCTGGTAGGTTATCCTGGGTCTGTACACTCTTCTCCTTCTCCTCACTGTGGGTTGGTCATCAGTATTCTCATCCTCACCACCCTCAGCCTCTTCCACATGTTGATTTATGATAGCTGCTGCAGCCCCTATCACTTTGTTGCTTTTGTTTGGTAACATTTCCCCACTTGTGTACACCGGTGGTATAGAGTTTGTGGGAAAAACCAGAGGGAAAGGTGTTTGCATAGTTTATAGTGGTTCCTTCCATCATAAACTCAGAACAAAACCTCAACACAATTCCAACCAAGAAAAAAAACAGGAAACCTCATAGCTTCACACCTTTATTCACAAACTTGAGGTTTTGTGATAGGTTATTTTGAATGTGTGGGGTTGTGCATTTTAAGTTTTATAATATTTAAACAAGTTTGAAGATGGTTGTCTTATTCTGTTGAAGTCCGTGATACCTGGACGAAAGCGCTTGAGTTTGTGAATAAAAGTGTGAAGCTACGAGGTTTCTTGTGTTTGTTCTTGGTTGGAATTGCCTTGTGGTTTTGTTCTGAGTTTATGATGGAAGGAGACCAGGATAGCAACACACGAACTGAAAGAGACTACCAAAAAATGGTTGAGGAACTAGCTGTTTCTGTGACCACTTTAACTAAGCTGGTGGGTCAGCTTAGGCAACAAGTCAGCTCTGTTTTGAACGGGGAAAGGAGGAATAATGATTTGGACAGTAATTCTACAAGTGAAAGCCAAATTTTGCCTAGTTCTGTTATTATGCCTGTTCAAAGAACTTCTAATAATGTGCATTCGCACTAGATGGTGCCACTTACACAGTTATAGCACAGAGATGGTCTGTAACAGTGACTGGAGATTTTCATCTATCAGACTGGTTGAGCACTGAAGTAAGGTGGAACTATGATGGTTTTCAACATGGTAGCTCCCAGGCAACATCAGTGAGTTTAAATCAACAGCTTAAATAGTTTGAGGACTTGGTTTTAAAATACAAGAAACGGCAGGTAGAAAACAACTATTTAAAGGAATGTTTAAGAAGGGAGGAGATTCTAAAGGACTACGGGTGTGGAAATACTCAAATGGACTAGTGAATGACTGTGCATTTCACTGTGAGTTACTGGCTGTGTTTAGTAAGCATTAGGTTTGTCACCACTTGTGGGAGGAATATTAACATCATTAAAGACACTACTAATCAAAATTGGAATATTCTGTTGGCTAATGAAGAGCTTTCTAATCTTACAAAAAAATGTCAATTTTCATATCAGAGAGGGAGGACCTTTGGCTCTTATTTTAGGAACTATAAATGGGGTAATAAGGGCCGGAGTACAGAACAACAGCAACAAAATTGATTGAATCATTTCCGTGTGGGCACTGTTCTTTATGTAGACATATGTTAAAGACAAAACAATTCTCTAGTAAAAATACAAGCAGGGACTATGATATTGGGTTTTTTGCAAATTGTGGATCAGATTGGCTGATATATCTAGCCACATGTTCATGTTCTGCCTTCTATATAGGGCAGACCTCGCGATCTTTGCATATTCGTATGTCTGAACATCTAATTGACATTTGGAATAAACGTACATCAGACGCCTTATATAAACACACTCTTAAACACAGTAATGCTAAATTTCACTTCATGATTATTGATAAAATCTGGGGGAACAGGACAAACAAATCAGGGTGGCATGTAATGTTAAATAAAAAAGAGAAAGGTTAGATCATTAGGCTTGGGGGTTTATTTTCTCCAGGGCTTAATTACCATTTATAAAATGTGTTAAAAGATAGCCCTGATTTCAGTGGTTGCTGTTGCTTTAAATGTTAATTTATCAGGGTATAAGTGATTGCAATTTGTGCTTCTGTTTGTATCACTGAAGAAGGCAAAAGTGCCGAAACCGGTCTGATTTTGTATGGTGTTGCCACGATAAAGAAGGTTTGACTTACTCACATGGTGCTGGCTTTTGGTTTTGTGTAATACTGAGGATTTTTGGCCTTTGCACCAGCCTTACTTGCAGGTGTGTGTTTTTGGATTCAGAAATATCTCCCCACCAGCATATATTAGTAACATCACATACCAGGTAATGTCCTTACAGCGGGTAATACACGTACCATTCCACCTACAGATATGTGGCATTTCCAATGCAGCAGGGTGAGACATTGCCCTGTATGCAAAGCAGAGATCACTTCTGTGTAGTCTATATGACAAAGCTACAATTACAGTTATTGCACAAAATTCCTGTAGGACAGATACTGGGGACTTGAAGTTCCCTTGTGAGAAAACTTTGTGTTTTGTGCAATTGCCACTGGTGCTTGCTAATGTACATGAGAAAATGGCCATTGCAGTAAAATATTGGCATGCTGAAGGAAGATTACATGGAGATTATAACTACATCATTATCGGGTGACAATGCCCCCACTAATGACATGACCATGATATACTACCCTTCTTACCACTGGGGAGACATGGTGATCTATGTTAAAGTAGATGCAAACCTGTGTGTCCAGGCCTATGTGGCCAAGTCTAACACCCCTGAATTTGTACATCGAGTGTTGCTAATGATGTGCTACTTACCAAGAACATTGCTGCTACTGATAGAAATGATACTACATACACATTTGTATGGAGTTACAGCCATGAGTATGTGAACAAGCATATGGTCATGAAGACCCTCTTGTAGGAGAGTGACATAACTGGGAGATTGTATGACTGCTCCCAGTTTCCTGTGTCATGAGGTGCTCTTGTCTTCCTGTCAGCTAGAGTCGAGTCTATGCAGTTGTACAGATGGTTGCATAAAGCATTGTTGTCGAGGTCGCCATACTTGCCTGTACCATCTGAGGGTGGAGGTGCAGTCACACTATTTATGCCATCGCATAGGAGGTTATGCTTTGCTTTGTTGAAGTTTACTACTGTGTTTGCTGAAGGAGTGTTCAGGTGTGAGTCTTACATGTAAGGAGACCAATTTGTGGTCAGATCTACTATGGAGGACCTCACAATGCATGTGTTACAGTGGTCAGCCATATTGGCATGTATCTGATGCAGTACGTTGGCTCCCCTTCTGGGTATGTGACTCCACTGGTTCAATGCATTGTAGTTAAGGATGTAGAATAACCGTTGGCCAAGTGTGTTTGAACATGAGCAACTAACACAGTTGGTGGTTAGTGAAAATCACACTACTCTTTGGTGTTGTGATGTAGCTTGTTAGATGCAGGTTGATTTAAGTAAACACAACAGGTGTCCTGATTCATGAAGTTGCCCCTGTAGCTGGCAATGGCTTCATTAGGTGGCCTACCAGCACTGAATAGCACCTGGAGTGTCTCCAGGGAAGCACACTGCTTAATCAGTCTGGATGTGTATATGTCTTTAATGACTATGGATACACTACCTGCATTAACTGGCACACTTTTAGTGTGATTTCAAAACACATGGATGGATGTGTAGCCTGGAGTGGCTGTGGTTCTGTCTACAGCCTTGAACCAGGTGTGTGACTGCGCAAATGTCTGCATCTTCCAAGGTGGGGACACCTTCCAGTTAGTGGAGTTTAGTGTTGGCATTTCTAGTGTGTACCAGCATAACCATGATGTTGTTTGAGAATGGCATTTCTTCTTCAGAACATTTTTCCATGAGACAATGCCTATAGGATGCACTATGATGATGTCAGCAACCTTGGCCACTACACAAACTCCCAGGGGTGACAGATGAACACCATTTTTGGCAAAACATTGAGGTCTGTTGAGCAAGTCATTCCAGGCTGACATTTACTGGATCACCTTAAAATGACACCACATGATAAGCCATGACTACCATGGCCTGAGAAGGTATTTGACAAGATTAGGCCATCAGACATTGTGACACACTGTAGAGGTTATTTACAAATTTGTTTGTCAGCCGTTAGATAGCCAAGTGCCTGACACCCATTATCTGGGAAGAGTGAATTGTGTAGGCCAGTGCTACAATGAAGCTAATCACCAGTGGACTACCCACACACATCATTCCTGGGACTACCCCTCCTAACCATTCCCTTTTTTGCAGTCACAGCCACTGTCAGTGACTTCAGCCTGACAACATTTGCAGATGATTGCAAATAAGGAGCTGTCACTGAATCCCACACAGAACCAACAGTTATCCAGGATAGGATGATATACACATTCAGGTGTTGTCAGAGCCATTGACAAATGCTACATGCCAAGAAATGCACAATACTATACTTTTAACAGTCATCCACCCCCTGGAAAATATTGCATTGTCTGTACACCTCTAACAGTTGACCCATTAGTCAGGAACTTATGGACACGGTTGCACAACCTTTAGAGCAGGTATGGCATGTAAATCCCAGAATGCTATTTTTACACTGTATGTGGCACTCATCACAACTATTGGTGAGTTCAGTGCCACCTTTGGTATGTAAGTACACAGGTATCTCTGATAACTGTAAGAACCCGAGATGTACCACATTAACCCAATACACAGTGTACATAACATGTCCAATGCAGACTGTGTCAAGGCTGTAACTGGTATACATGCTTTGGAGGGGAGGTGTATGGCTACCATGCAGGGAGGTGTCATATCCCACTGTGCCCCACCTTAACATACAAGACAGGACTAGCACGAGAAGTACCTCTTTAACACAGCTGCACATTGACTGTGGTATAAATAGGACATGCTGGAGAGACAGGTATGTAACCCTCCACACACTATATGCAACAGGCTCTCCATCTATGTGAAGCATATTTCCACAGCATAGGCTTGGGAGGAATACAGACGAGGTCATGATGATCAGCTGCATTTTTCATTTTGCATTTAAGTTGTGCCAGCATCCATCATGTGGCATTTATTAGTTACAGTTTGTCTCCTGGGTTTTGCCAACTCTCAAAGCTTGTCATCTTCCTCCACCTGGTCACAGGATATAATCAACCACATTAACAAATTAAATACTACATGGAAGGCTGGACAAAACTTTTACAATGTGGAACAGAGTTATTTGAAGCATCTGTGTGGTACAATTCTGCATGGTCCAAAATTGCCTTTAAAGACTTCCTATTCTGGAAAAGTGAAGCTTCCTGATAACTTTGATTCACAAATGCAGTGGCCCAATTGTTCAACAATCCGAGAGATCCAGGATCAGTTATCTTGTGGCTCATGTTTGGCATTTGGTGCTGTAGAGTCCATAGGTTCATAGGTTCATAGGTAGGTACTAGGCTATCGGCCCAAGGGCCTAAGTAAGCCTAGCCAACAAAGTTATCTGACTTACGCCAACCCAAGAAAGTTAATTTCCTGTGCCCCTGTTGAGCAGAGCCACAGAAGTGATCCCCTAGGTGTATTTCCTATTTCCCATCCACTCATCAAGATTTTTCTTGAAGAGTGTTAATGAGGAACTTTGCTTGACATAGATGGGTAGCCTGTTCCGGAGTATGGGAAGTCTCTGGGACAAAAATCTATCCCTCCAGCAAGTCCTGTTTATTGTGGTGACAAGGTTTAGGTCCCTAGAGCAAGTAGCTCAGAGGGATTGGGATTTCTTTTGGTGTAGCATGTCCAGCAGCTCTGGGTTTGACATAGCTTTATATGTTAGGCAGAGATCACCTCGGAGTAGGCGATATGCTACAGAGTAAAGCTGGAGTTTTTTGAGACAATCAGTGTAGGGCATCTGTTTGAGGCCAGTAATTCTCTTTGTGAGGTACTTCTGTGGCCTATCCAGCTGCTGCAGATGTCTTGTGAGATACATTCCAAAAGGGGCGTTGTACTCTATAATGGGTCTAATGAGTGTCGAGTAGAGGGGAACAATTACCTCTTTTTTCCTGGATGAGAACCCTTTTGTGATGAGGTGTGCCATTTAGAAGGATTTCCTGACTACCGTGGCAATGTGATTATCAAAGGAGAGACTACTGTCCACCTGGGTCCCAAGGTCTCTTATCACACATTTGGTGTTAAGAAGACTGCTGCCTATGTGGTAGTTCATGGGTACAGAGTTTTTACCAAAGAAGATAACACTGCACTTTTTGGCATTGAGCTTGAGGCCATGGCTCTGACACCAGGCATCTGTCTCAGTGAGGCCCCTCTGTAGGATGTCCACATCATTTGGGGACTCAGCTATAGCTCCTCGTTTTCAGTCATCTGCGAACTTCATTAGCCAGAAGCTTTCTGTGTTAGCCTGTACTTCAGAGAAGTAGATACCAATCAGGAGAGGTCCCAGGACTGAACCCTGTGGTACTCCACTTGTCACTGGTTTGAAGTCAGATTTGGAGTCTGCAACTTTTACAGTGTGGGTTCTGTCAGTCAGACAGTTGGCAACCCATCTTGTGACATAGGGATCTATACCTAGTTTAGTGACTTTAGCTATAATTTCAGAATGGGGGATGGTGTTGAAAGCCTTGGTGATGTCAAGATAGGCTGTGTGAACCACCTTACCCTCGCCTACAGCTTTGGTGACTGCCTCAAAGAAGTCGACCAGGTTCAGGAGGCAAGAACTGCCATTCACAAACCCGAACTGGGTGGGGTCCAGAGATTAGAGGTTACCAATGTCTTTGTTTATGAATTCTATGATGATACATTCCATGGCCTTGCAGATCAAGCTCATCAGGCAAATAGGGCGATAGTTCCCAGGATCAGTGGTGGCTCATCCTTTGTGAAGTGGGATAACTGATGCTGTATGCCAATCAATGGGCACAGAGCCTGATGTGAGGCTATGATTGAACATGGTGCTTAGGTGGGGAGCCAGTTCATTCTGAAGTTCATGTAAAATGCAGCCTGGGATTTGTCCGGGCCCATGGATGCTGTGCTTTTGGCTTTAGAGAGTGCTGCTTTTACCTATGAAGTTGTGATTGCAGAGACTTTGCATTCTTCCTGTACAGATATGGGCCCTTTAGGGGGTGAGAGGGGGGTAAAGTTAGCAGTGAACCTATCTGCCAGGATGTTGGCAATATCAGTTGGTTCTGTAATTTTTGTGCCATTGTGCAGTAACTCAGAGCAAATCTGGGTGTTTCCATTGAGATTCTTGACATAGCTATAGAATGCTTTGTGGCTGTCCTTAGAATCAGTGGCAATCTTGTTTTCATAGCTAGCTTTGGAGGATCTTATAAGGGATCTCAGCTTCTTGCTAAGGTTGACTAGGGAGCTTCTCCACCCATGGGATTTTACTCTCTTTTGCAACAATTTCTTCCTTCTGTTGTAGAGTTTGTTTATAGCAGGGGACAACCAGATTGGCTTCCTTTTTTGGAGGATAGCATCTTGGTCCTGTTTGGGATAGCATGATCCATGCACTCGTGTAAGTGCTTATAGAGTGCATTTGCGTAGGATTCAGCAGTCGTAACTGTATTGTCCATCTGCATGGGTGTCATGACGTTCACCACTTCTGTCTTAAGAAGCATGAAATTGGCTTTGGAGAATTTGTTTACCATGGTTTCCTTAATGAGGGGTGGAGGCAGGATGTGGATATGTAGGGTGATTAGCTTATGGTCGGATCTGACTTCAGGTGTGGAACACCGGTCACTCATGTTGGTAATGACTAGGTCTAGGATATTGTTACCCCTGGTGTGGGTGTGGATAAGTTGATCCAGGGCACTGGAATTTATGAATTCCAGAAAGTGCTGAGCGAAGGAGTTGATACATGAGTAGTTTTCCCAGTTAATGGTGGGGTAGTTGAAATTGCCCAATATTAGGGTGTTTGGTTGAACCCTAACATTTTCTAGTATATCAAGAAAAGAGGAGCGGAAATCCTGGGGCATGATGGGGGATCTGTAGCAAGCTACAATTTGGATTGCAGTTGTGCCCAGAGTTAGTTGCACTTGGATAACCTCGGCTGCATTATGCTGTGCGACTAGCCTGGAGGTGTGGATATCCTTAATGAATATGGACACACCTTTGCCTTTGGTGATCCGGTCCAGGTTAGATGGCCAAAACGTGTGGTATGAGATATAGTCTGGTAATACAGGGGTGCTCTCTGGAGCCTTGAACCAGGTCTCAGTCACTGCACATATATCGATGTTCTCCATTTTAAGGAGTGAGTCCAGTGAGTGCATTTTGAGATTTAGACTTCTAGCATTGAGTAACATTACCCTCAGTTTTGGCTTGCCTGTTCCTGTTATGGTGGTGAATTTGTCATTTGAACCTTGCCTAAAAAAGGCACTATAGGGGCAGCAAGAGCCTTTTCCAGTATCCGGAATCCCAAGGGTGACAGGTGCAGGCCATCTCTGGCAAAGCATCATGGTCTGTTGACCATGTCGTCCCAGGCAGACAGATACTGGGTCCCCTTAGAATGACACCAGAAGCTTAGCCAATTGTTGAATTCAATCATTTTGTCCTTGTACTGCGGTATCATTCTGGGTTATGGCAGGATGCTACTCAAGGCTAGGGTCATACCTGCCTAGGCTACAAGATCGGAGAGTTCTTCCATGTCTCTTTTCATGTAATCCAAGGAGGTACGTCTCAGGTCATTCACACCAACATGGACAATCACAGAGTCATATTTGTAATTGTTGTGGAGTGACCTGAGTGCATGGGTTATGTGGCAGATCCTGGCACCCAACAGGCAGCTGACAGTGACCTTCTCCTTGTTTAGCCTGGTGAGTGGGACATCAGTGTGCCTGACTATAGAGTCACCTATGACTAGTGTGTTGGGTGCGTTGTTTTGCCTTATGGGCTGTGGTTGAGTGGCACACTGAGTCTGTAGGCTATGTGTCATTTGGGATGTGTTGGTGGTGGGAGGTTGTTTGCGTTTCTGCTTTGGAGGTCTCTGTTGCTTGAGCAGATTATTATTGAGAGCCTCCGCGAATGTTTTTGTGTTTCTATTTGTGGATTTTGGTGGTGTAGGTTTAGTGGGACTATGTGATAAGTGTGGTGTGGTGCAAGTGTTTACCTTCTCCTCTTGACTATCAGGTTCAGTAGTTCCGTCTTAGTTGGAGAGAGCTTTACCTCCAGTTTGGCAAGATAAGTGCATCTCTCACAGGTTGTAATGTTGGGTGGTGGAAGGAGAGGGTTGTCTGTGTACATGAGGCAATTACTACATTGCCCCAAGATGCCAAGATTCATCAGATAGACAGGAGAGAAGTCTGACAGTGTCTGCATCCACTCTGGGGGAAAGCAAAATGTGGCGGTATCTGCTGAAGATCTGCTTTCATGCTGCAGCTTTGAGTGTGGAATTGGATGCAATGATGGCTATCCATCGGGAGCGTGGCAGTACTAGACTGAAAGTGGCTTGGTTTCGGGAGGGGGGCTGTATGGTTCTGGCATAGGTTTCATGCCATATACTATTCCTCCCTGTGAACATCACATGAATGGCTCACGGCCACCATGTTCTGGGGAAGGAGGTGACATGCCACCCTGTGTGAAAAAGTGTGATGCTGGTTATACTCTTTCATATGAAATGGACAAGATTTATGGTGGCTCTGCCTATAGTGTCCCTTCCTGTTCTGAAAGCATAATGGAAGAAATTTATAAGAATGGACCCATGGAGGGGGCCTTCACTGTGTATGGGGACTTCCTGCTCTATAAATCAGGTGTGTACCAGCATCACACTGGAGAAGCAGTTGGGGGTCATGCTATTAAGATCTTGGGCTGGGGCATAGAAAACAACACTCCTTACTGGCTGGCTGCTAACTCATGGAATACAGACTGGGGGGATAATGGCTACTTTAAAATCCTCCGTGGGCAGGATCATTGTGGTACTAAGTCGGAGATTCAGGCTGGAATTCCAACAAATGCAGCAGACCTGTCTAACAGCATCCTCTTTTGAAAAGTACAAGAAGTGTTTTGCAGCAACGCAGTCCGAGAGAAAACATTACTGAAAATCACTGCTTTTATTTTAAATTTAAGGACATACTTTTTAACTGTTATAATGAAAGCCAGTTCCAAATCATGCTTGCCTAAGTGCAATTAGGTTTTACATTTTTAATTGTATTAATTTTAGCCTTGTGTTTACATGAGACTGCTTATATGAATGATGCCTTTTATAACTGACCATAAATTGAGAACCATGTTTTTTTTTTTTTTTTTATCAGTACATTCTTTTTGTTCTAATTTGCATGTAAACTGTATTGTGTATTGTAGTCCCAAAGGCAGGGGTGGGGGGGTCTGCAGTAACTGACTTTAGTACTGTTTAAGAGAAGTGCCCACTGTCCTACTAGCAGTCTTGCTGATATCGGAACACTACAGATTCAGACATTCATAGGACATGGTATCATTTAGTTCAGGAAATGTTTAACGGGTAGCATGATGACAGGGTAATCCTATGGGCTAGGCTTGTAAAGGCTCCAGGGCCATTAGCCTAGTACACACCTATAAACCTATGAACCTATGTGCAAGTTACGCAATAGGATGTGGAACAAGGCAATCACAAATGTCTGTAATGGACACAGGGAAATTGTACATGGTTCATCTCCTATGCCACAGCTTGTAGATGTGTCAGCTCCCTGAACCCTGCTTACACTTATCAAGGGTGCCTGACCATGTCAGAGATTACGGATGCAGGAGTAGGCTGCCTGAAGCCATTGTCCCTGTTAGCCTGTGATACACATATGAACCTATGGAGCCATGTACCTATACTGCTTTACCTTTGTGAAGATATTTTGCTTCTGTGCTGACAGTCCATCCTGTGCACTGATGTTTATGGCTTTATTGTAGCTGTATATCCATAGATGTGTCCCACACAATCCAGAATTTGAAACATAAACGGATCTGAGACACTGTTCATTGTGTAAGTATATAGCCATTACAACATCATACAACTTAATTTACACAAAATAATGTGATTTACTCATTACAGCTGGAAGCACACAATATCTGTCAGTGACCAGTACAAGTGGCATGTCAAAGGCAACAATGGATTAAAGAAATACATAGTAATTTAGGTAGTCACCCTATGCATCAGACACACAGCTTCATTTCCCTGCATCGATGCAAAGATGGCAGACATGTGACACAGGTATCATCACTTGCACAGGGTGTTGTGTGGTGATGCAGGAGGCCTAGGCTGACCGAATAGGTTGGCAAGCATGTGTGTGGGTCAGGAAGGGAAGCAGGCAAGATGGACCATGGAATGTGCTGTGTGTGTCTGCAGGTGACCCGACTGTGACAGTGGTGTGTGAGTGTCTGCATGAACACAGTCAAGCTCAGTGCTAGTCCTACATGACTGCATGTTGGACAGCTTTGAACTGTGCATGGAAGAGCTGACAGTTCACCATCTCTGTCCCCGAATACAGGAACTGTCTATGTCAGGAATTGCATTGGCACCTCCATGCCCATGGTCAGAAGTGTCGTTTCTACCTGAGGGTGACTGCTCTCTGCTGGGAATGTGTCCTCCTCTTGACTTTCTAGGGCCATGAGCCCATGGCCTGCCACTTCTTGGTGTGGACAGCACACTTGCCTCTGGGGTGCTGGATGTACTGCCACTATGGGAGCGTGATTGAGCATGGCCATGTGGACTCTTAGGAGATGTAGTTGCTGACCTATGTCCATGAGTCAGATGCTCAACTCCAATCAGATGTTCCATCACAGACAGTGACTGTTCCAATACAGATATTCTGTGATCTCTCTCAGACTAATGTCTTTCCAATGCATCAGCCAACCGATCCAGGGTATAAACAATGTGGTGGAAGCAGTCACAGATGTTAGACTATGAAGCATCCATAACCCTGAGTATTCCTCTGGAGCTCCTTCTAGAATGTGCCTGTGCCTCCATGATGGCCCTAAACATACACACGAGTGACACTTGATGGCACACCTGTAATAGGTGTTGGAAGGACAGCAGGCCTCCTATGAGCACCCCTGTCAATCCAGCTGTGTGGAACCTTGCCATCTCTTTGGCTATGGACAGTATTGGCAGTCACTGCAGCCATAGTAACCACACTTTCCTGTTCAATGTCCCCACCCTCTGACTGTCCAGTATCTGCGGCCTCAGGGGACTGGATATGCGCAGGCATACTGTGTACGGTGATAATGAGGGCAGAAGAAGGATGTCAACCTCTGTGACAGATTCAGCCCATGCAACCCCCACTTATGCCTCACTTTGGCCGCCATCATCATCAGAGTCTGAAGAGACACTGGCATCAGGTTGTGAAGGGTGGGGTCCCTATTATATCACTGAAAATGCAAAATCTTGAATGCGTCTTCATCGAACTGAAATCAATGAATATTCAAAAGAGCGAAAGGGCATATAAGCAATTTCTTTACCTGTGAAAGAAATCACTTGGCCTAATTAAAAAAAAAAAAACAAAAAAAACACTACAAACAAAACAAAGTGGGGGGCTTCGCTGGCCATAACCCCTTAACTAAATATACCAACTCCGGGATTGCACTACAGTGGGGAAAATGGCAAAGTGATGGAGGCAGCCAAGCAATTTCTTTCCCAGGGAAAGAAATCGCTTATATGTCCTTTTGCTCTTTTAAATCTTTGTTGATTTCAGTTTGATGAAGACGCATTCGAGATTTTGCATCTTCAATGATATAATAGGGAACCGTGAAGGGTACAGACACCAAACCCCACTGGTTACCTGTGATAAAAAGGAAAAAGCGGTACATTAATACATGCCCTACTATGCTCTGCAGTACTATCTTTTGCAATATATATTAAGCTGTATACAGTGCTGTCAGTATTACAGACTTGTTTAACTCCCAACCTCATATACCAGGACCTGAGGACATTATTTTCTAAGAAACATCTGTAGTTACTTCTAAAGAATAAGCTCCTCAATCAAAAATCTCATGAGCAACAATGATGTACACTGTTGACATTTGTCAAAACTCTGCACAGTTGACATACATGGCAATCTGTAATGTCCTGCAAATACTGCAAATCTACCAGTGTGGTCACAACTACAAGGTATAGGTATGACTCTAAACCGCGTTCCGTTGGAAAAAATCTGTGAAGTTGGCAATCATGCAGACAGTACATCAATCCAGCCGGCAGGCCTGGGATGACACTTTAGTGAATACAATGCACTAAATCTACATCTGTAACACAACAGTGTTATGCTTTCCAGGAGCAGGAGCATAGCCTCACCTGATTCCTGACAGTCCTGTGAAAATATGGGAGAAAGGTAATGTTAACAGCAACTCATGTTGCAGAATAACAGGCTAATATGTCCAAATATCTTACATTTGCTGTACACACTATTTTAATTGGCATTTTGGTCACAATCTGAGCATGAGATTCAAACTGCAACTAACCCCTCCCCCCTAAAAATACCTGGCACCCACATAAAACTATGTACACCCTGACATACTGAATGCTACAGTTTTACAATACTGATCCAACTAAGCATACCTGGACACTACTCTTGCATGGAAATGGTGGCACCCACATCCATGGCATACCATTTGATGGATGCCTGGGAGCTGTCCTGTGTTTCTAAGTTCACCAGAAATTCCTCTGTGGCTGACAGTGGTTATTCCACTGCAGGCCCTCCACTGGTGACACCATGATCCCTGACCACATCTGCTGCTCTTCTGCATGCGGTGTTGATCCTGTCAGTGGCACGGTGTCACACCTGCTCATATGTCCTGCTCTTGTGACCAACAGCTTTGACATTGTGTACCAAGTTAGACCATAATGCTGCTTGCTCTTCCCTGTTTGTCTTCCCCCTGGACAGCAGGAGTTGGCAGTGTTGATGCAAGGTGTCTAAGATAGTGTCATTCTCTGCTGCTGTAAATGGGCCCCGGCATTGGGGATACATAGTTCCTGAAAGACAACAAAATGGGAAAACATGTCAGGATCACATACATGGGAGTATAGTATGTAGAGATACTGCAATGACAGATGGCTACCAGTAGTCACTACTTGGTTACACATCTCATATTCACCACCATGCAAACATAGTAAGGGTGTGGATGTGAGTAAGATAGTAGCAGTAGGCATCTATTCTTGCTTGTGCGTTGACAGATGCTTTTGTATGATCACACAACCAACACAGCAGTCTATTAAGTTGTGGCCCGTAGGTATAAACCCCCCTTATAATATTTAAAACTAGCAGTGCCACACAAATGGCAGTGTAGTATTACAACCACTATCATCATTTCCAGGGGAGTGATATACCTAACTAACACAGAGTATTCTAACAGTACTGTACTCTAGTTCCTCTATAGATGTAACACATGTGCAGTCAATGGCATGTCATCAGTACAGTTCCAAGAAAGGCTTACTTATGTAATCCCCAGTCCCTCTAAGTATATTGAAACATATACATCATGTTGGAAACAAAATGGTTACATACTTGATGGAGTACAGTATTCCTCTGTTGAACGGTACAAATATATAAATGTTGTGCCAACTAGTTCACCCTGCAAAGTAACTCTCATACACAATGTTTCCCCTAGCTGTTTGCCTTGTTAACATGGTTGTCTGCTTGCGAATGACTGCCTCTGAACCAGTCTGTGCTTCTGAAATGCAAATTGGTGCCGACACAGCTGATTTGCAGTATAATCAGCCAATCCCATGCAACCACTGAACAAGATATAGGCATCAATGTAGATTAAAAACCCTTTCTCATATGTTGGGTTGTAAAATAGAGGGGGACAGATACTACGTCATGGCAGAGGGAATGTCTACAGCAGCTACTATTTACATACAAATGTGTGTGCTACAGGCTGAAGCTGAAGGTTTTGCTGCAGGCAATAGGCTTAAGCAGAAAGGGTGAACACTTTGCAGGGCAACAAACTTTAAGAGTAAGTGTAGGACCTGTGACAGCCTTGTTGTATAGGCAAAGCCAGATTGAGAGTAACCACCACAGTGGGAAGTAAGGTATGTGTGTCAGGTAAGTCTGTCAGCCAGCGGTATCAGTAACACAATGCAAGGCAAAATGCTTGGTGTGTCCTAGGAAAATGGTATTTAGGTGTAAATTAACCATGATGTCCCGCAGTTGGACAACTGCCAAGTCACATGGCATGTCATAGTAGTCCCCTGTTGAGTGTCTGCTGGCGCCCCTTGCATTTAGCTCAACCTCCATTTATGTATGTTACTTGTGCAGCTGTGGTTGTCTGTGATATCATCGGCAAAACATTGTGGGCTGCAGTGTCATATTACTGGACACAATTTCAATACACACTTAAACAGCTTCTGGAAATTCAGGCTACTGCATTACCTGATATTCATAGCACTTTATAGTGTTGTACTAGGTGTAGGTGAGAGTGGTTCTATCTGTAGGCCTTTGTCCTCTATTATATAGATGTAGACATTCCAACTGCACTGCTTTGGGTGGATAAATAGGTGATGAAACAGACATACATATCTTTATAATGCTGATGGCCACATACATGTATTTTCATTGGTAGATGCAGCTGCACTTGAACCAAGGACCATGCATAGATAAAAGTAATGTTTTCAGTGCATTGTACAGACTGCAGTACAGAGTTACTGTTACAGTAGGTTAATTTTTACATGTTATCATTCCACAGTTATCTGCTGTTAAATACCGCACTTACATCTATTATTATGTGTCTGGCTTTAGAATGCTGTATTTGTATACCAGAGTCCCAGTTAAAATCCTATTTTCCATTAATGTTTTATCAAGTGTGTTCTGACATGTTGTAGACACAATTGCAGGGTTATCTGCTATCAGATTCCTCACTTACATCTAAGCTTATATGTGTGCCTTTATAGTGATGTATTTGTGTACTAGAGTGCCAGTTACAGTACTATTTTTCTAGTAATCTCTTAGCTGATTTGCACGGTGTGGCATGATGCACAGCACCATTTAAACATGCTTAATGATGTTTTACTTAGAACACCTGTGTTCATTAGCAGCTGTGTGGTTTGGCAGGATGGTCTACTGTTCTGCAGGTGCGATGGTTATGGGTTTGAAATAGGGTGCAGGTGTACTTTTTGAATGTGATTAATATTGTTCCAAAAGTATTTATCAATATAGTGCTATTTAGCATTGCTAAGCTATATGGCACACCATGCCACGTCATGCAAAAAAATCTTTAAAGAAAAGAAAAATAGGGAAATAGGACAGTGGTGGAAAGGGGTGCAAGCAGGGGGAAAACATAATGACAGGCGGGTAGGGTTGTGCAGGATGGGTGTAGGAATGAACCATAGCTATCCATTTCTTCAACAGCAACAACTGTGCACTTTCACAGGTTTTTTAGCTGAATTTAGACTGTCACACCCAGAGAGGAGTGACAAGAACATAACTGTGTTGTCAAGCCAATTAGACCAAATTAAGTATATCCAGTGGACAAGTGTGTGAAATGGAGAGCTATGTATGGGATGATTTTTTTTCTTTTTGTGACAGGTGCCCATTATTTTTTAAGTAAGATGAGAGTGGAATGTTGGGAAAGGGACATAGGTACATGTGGGGAGGTAAGTTGGGAAGGTGAGCAAGCTTTTGCAGGCAAACAAGACAGACTGACAAGACAGGGTGAACACCTAGAATGGAGAGGGTGTTATGGAATTCCAATCCCATGAGCATCCATACTGTAGCAGTGTGACTCAAGTCTTCAGCATGGGACTGTCAGCACTGCCTTTTCACTGCCCATGTGGTGGTAGTGGCAGAGGCTGATATACAGGGTGAGGCTGCCTCACCAGGATGGTGAGCATGCTCTCCATCTGGTGCAGGTGTGTGCCGACAATTTGCAGGAGCACCCTGGGTGCCATACCTGTCAGTTCTTGACAGGGGACAAAATCACCCCTCCACCTCCACTCCCAGAGGGGGGCCCAGCTCCAACCTGTGGGATGGCATTATCTGACACTGCAGGTAGTGCAGGGGCAGCAGAGGGGGTACCACCAGGCTGTGGACATGCTAGGCCCCGGTGCCACAGCCGGGGAGCCAAAGTAGGTGGATCACCCGGAAGTGGCCTACCTTGTCACTCTGTAGTAAATTAAACATAAAGTATGATAAGTAATAACCAAACTAATCTTAGTATTAACATAATAGAAGATAATATTAATTAATCAAAATTCATCTTATGGTATATTATGAGGAACACAACAATAAATCACATAACAGTAAGTATGTTAACAGCAAACCAGTATGAAATAAACCATAATGCCAACATAACAGTTAGTTTAAAATAATATATTAATATCAAATCATAATAATAAATAACATTAATAAATTAAAGACAATAAGGGGTTGGGAGCGAGAGAAAAGCATACCATTAGTGACCTCTCAGGTGATATTATTAGACAGACTAATAATGCATACTTGTCAGTATCAGTTGTGAGTAAATTGACTCCAATTCTTGTATAGATGATATTGCATGTACATACCTCTCAATCTGTTAGCATGGGACAGTATGGACCAAGAACTAACAAATGTAGTTACACAACTATAGGGAACTGTTTTACATACTGTGCTCATACATTACCACCAATGTGTTCTGTAAATGGATTTGCTGGTAAATTGAATTCCAAGTAATATCATTTATATGCTAATCAAGGACCAAACATATGAGGTATTAGTCATTACTTTCTGAAAAATTGTGATAATTGAGAGGTATATTCATGTACATTAAGTAGACTAGACAGCTGGTGATTTCTTAGTTGGCTACCATGGGAATAGAACCTACAGGCTGTGACTCCAGGGAAAATGTGCACTTAATTTAACAGTTGACTGCTGTCAGATTAAAAAATACATGCAGTGCATGCTGAACTACTTCACACTTATTGGAAAGGATTATTTATCAAGACACAATCCTGTTTTAAACTTTATTATTGATATTGTTCCTTAAATCTGACATTTGTACACATGGATACCTGGCTAGAACTTCAGCAACCTTACCCGTATTCCTTGTTCCTGGAGTGGGATGAATATATTGTATTATATGACACAAAATGGCCATAACTCAGGGTTGCACCTTATTGTGAGTATTGCACTACATTTATCAGACAGTTTTTTCTGCACTCTTTATTCATTTCCTTTTTACAGTCGACTGGACTCAGATTAGAACACACATGCGGTAACTAGAGGAATAGTGAGCAATTATTTGTTTGAAAACAGTACGTATGACAGGACTATCACTGTTTAGAATCTATTGATTACTGTTGCTTCAAGTTTGGCACGTGCAACATGTATAGCTGTGTCAGACTTCTAAGAAATAACCCAGTTACCCTCATCATTACTTCAGTGCAACCTACAGCATACCTCACACAATGAACAGAGCAGAACAGTGATTGTTAATCTGGCTTGGCCACAACAACAACTGATGTTTGGAAACTATAGTACACAGTAATGCATGTTTACTTGATTTAACTTGCTTTACCATTTCAGGTAGGTAGTGACACATTACTAAACATATAATGTTAACCAGGTAAGTCATACCTGACTTTTACATCTGCAAACTCTGTAATTAATTTATTTTGACAGTATGTTATGCATTAGGTTAATACTTTGATATTTCCATACTTACCACACTCATGCATCATCCTGGCCAGGTGCCCTGCATGGGACTGGACATTATGAGCCCTCGCTCTCTCTGCAGCTACTGAAAGAGAAGCAAACCTTTATGTATACTACTTTTGTACATATTCAACTTGTATACTTCTGAAGCACTGGCAAACATACTTACATATCTGTGGGGTATGCCAAGCCCTAGCCTCTTGGACCCAGGTGTCCAAGGTTCCCCTCTTCCTTCATTTCAGGTAATCATAGTGGTGAAGACACTGCTCATGAGTGCAGGGATACTAGTAACAATGTTAAGATCTCTAGCCAACTGATCCCAGGCTTTAGACTTACATTCTGAGCCCTGGTCATCACTCTGTAGCAGCCAGGGTTTGTAGTTTTTCACCAGGAGTCCAACAAATACTCTGGACACCTGCACACCCAGCCTCTGCACTCTAAAGTGCGCTCCCTCTCTAACACCACCAAGCACACCAACAGCCAAGTGAGACTCCAATGAATGGTGTGAAACTCCTGCCTATTGGCCTTAATATAGGCTGCATTCCCACCCTTACATGTCATACTGTAACTTTAAAAAAAGCACCGTGTTGCTTAGTATCGCTCAAACCAGTTTAGCACAGCTGAGCATTGTGCAAACTCGCACAACCCATGTTTAAGTGAAGCTTAGTAATGTGCAAACATTGTAGGCCACTGACCATGTTTAAGCAGTGCTAGTATCGAGCAGCTTTTCTAAATGTAACACTTTTTCATTTTGAACTAAACTGCCATTTCAATCACCTCACACATTTTCACAGTAATAAATGTAAAAGGTATGACTAACCAGGACTCGAACCCAGGACCTACTAGGCTGTAAGTCATGACTCAACCTACCTAGCCACTTGGTTAGAGAAAACCAGTATACCTTCACACAAACTACCAAGGTGCCTGTTACTGTTGCTAAGCAGTGTGCCACGCCATGCAAACACGCATTAAAAAAAATTATTTTACAATTGATTACATCTGGTTTCTATTTTTAGCCATATGGCAGGTGTCTACTATGTATATATAAGCACATAAGCAATGTGCCACCCCGTGCAAATGGGCACAATAAAAAAAAAAAAAAAACTAAAGAAATAAATTATTGTACAATTGATTATATTCATATTGGGGTGGGAGATTGGTGTAATGGTTAAGGTGCTTACCTTAGAAGCACAAGATACAGGGTTTGATTCTCACATGGGGTAATTGGCTAGGCATAAAATGGCCCATGAGGGCAGTTAGCCTAGTATTAAACTATGAAGCTATGAATCTATTACAGGTGTATGTTATGTATGTATAAGTTCAGTTTGGCATCACTAAGCACTGCACCATGCCACGCAAACAGGCATATTAAAAAAAGAAGAAAAAAAAATTATATATTTATACAATAGCAGAGCACATTACAATTATTATTGTCCTGTGCTTACCATTTGTCGAGGATTTTCCTGGATAGACCACTAGTATGAGACAACCTCTAGATTGCTGCTTGCACAGATTCAATATCTGTGTTACTGTGATCTCCCACAGCAGCACGCCACTATTAATATGCATGGCACACTGCCGAGGGGGAATCATGGCCGTGTACATGGGTACATTCCGTGTAGACTACACACAGAGCCTATATGAATTTTATTGAATCCTATGGTGTATATGCAGCCACGGTGGTGGTGCTGTGGTAGCATTGTTGCCTCACAGTAAGACGCTGTCCGGTTCGATTCTCAGCTAGAGCGTCTTCTGCGTGGAGACATGCGAGAATGGGTGTACCTTGTTAAAGGTTGTGCGTCAGGGATGGTAACTCGGCACGTAAAAATCAACTAGCAATCATTAGTAGACCGGAGTTCCACTGTGGTGACCCCTAATCGGGAAAAGCCGAAAGACACAACATTTGGGAGACATACATACATATATCCTCCCATTATTATAAGCCCTTCTCAATATGGAGAACATCGATGTCTGTGCTGTGACAGAAACCTGGTTCAAGGCTCCTGAGAGCACCCCAGCACTAACAGGTTTCACCTCATATCATACGTTCCGGCCCCAAAATCCGGACACCACCAAGAAAGGAGGGGGGGTGTCCATATTCATAAAGGACACCCACACCTCAAGGTTGGTGGCAACGCACGATGCATCGGAGACCATCCAGGTGCAATTAACCATAGGCAAGACTGCTCTGCAATTTGTAACATGTTACAGGCCACCCTCTCAAACTCAGGAACCTCACATGGCCTTCCTGAAAACATTGGAGGGGATAAATGTATCTCCAAACACCATCATACTAGGTGACTTCAACTACCCTAATATAGACTGGGAACACTACTCAAGCCCGAACACTCTAACCCAAAGATTCCTGGAGTTCATAAACTCAAATGCCATGGAACAACTAGTCACCATCCCCACAAGAGGTGAAAACATACTTGATCTCATCATCACGAACATGGGATCAAAATGTTCAACACCGGAAGTATACCCCTCACTGGTGAGATCAGATCATAAACTAATCTCGCTGGAGGTCCTCATCCCGCCCCCACCTGAAACAAAAAAGACCACAGTGAAAAACTTCTCAAAAGCCGATTTCACACTTCTAAAATCTAGTGTGGTCTCCTTTAAGGCCCCTGAGCCAGTGGTAAACATTACTCAAACCGCTGAATCACTTACAAATGCCTTCTACCAGCACCTACAGGACTGCATGGATCAGGCAATCCCAAACAAAACTAAGACTCTCTGTACCAAAGGCAAGCGTCCAGTCTGGTGGACCCCAGCCATAAACAAGCTCTACAACAAAAGGAGGAAGCTACTACAAGATAGAGCAAAATCCTTGAAAGGTAAGACACCTTTGATCATTATAAGTAAAAAACTAAGAGCTCTCATAAAATCATCCAAGGCAAATTTTGAGAGAAAAATCGCCAAGGACTCTAAAGACAATCATAAGGCCTTCTTTAGCTATGTTAGAAACCTAGGAGGAAACTCCCAGATATGCTCAGAATTAGTTCAAAATGATGTGAAAATTACTGAACCTACACACATTGCTAACATACTGGCTGACAGGTTCAGTGCAAACTTCTCCCCCCCCAAAAGGAGAGATATCTATTCCAGAGGATTGTAGCCCCCAAACATCTCCAACGCCCAGGTGAGAACTGCCCTCACTAAGGCAAAAACACAGCATCCATGGGACCGGATGGTGTCCCCGGCTGTGTGCTTCATGAACTCAACGAGGAATTAAACCCACAGTTAGGACAGCTGTTTAATCTTAGCCTCACCTCAGGATACGCACCCAAGGAGTGGCGACGGCGACTGTGGTCCCACTTCATAAGGGCGGTGCCTCCACAGACCCTGGAAATTACCGCCCCATTAGCTTGACAAGCCTTATCTGCAAAGCCATGGAGAGGATCATAATGGAACTCATAAATAAAGACATAGGGAACTTGCAGACTTTGGATCCAACCCAGTTTGGCTTTGTCAAAGGCAGATCCTGCCTCTTAAACTTGGTTGACTTTTTCGAGACAGTCACCAAGGCCATTGATGAGGCAGTCCATACAGCCTACCTCGACCTGGCAAAGGCCTTCGACACAATACCCCACTCAGGTATCATCGAAAACTCATCAGCTTGAATGTAAACCCATACATCACAAGATGGGTTGCAAACTGGCTAAGCGACAGAACCCACAGGGTCAGAGTTGCTGGAGCCATGTCAGACTCAAAGCCTGTCACAAGTGGTGTCCCACAGGGCTCAGTCCTGGGTCCACTCTTGTTCGGCATCTACTTTTCTGAAGTACAAGCAAACACAGGAGGGTTATGGCTGACAAAGTTTGCAGATGACTGCAAACTGGGCGCCATAGTCGAAAACACATCTGACACAGATATCCTCCAGAAGGGCCTCACAGAAACGGATAACTGGTGCCAGAGCCATGGCCTGAAGTTAAACGCCAAAAATGCATAGTCATACCCTTCGGGAAAAACAAGGTTACCCCTAGCTACCATATAGGTGACAATCCACTGAGCACAGAAAAGTCATCAGGGATCTGGGGACCCAAGTTGACAGTAGTCTTTCGTTTGACACTCATGTTGCTAAAGTAGTTAGGAAAACCTTCTATATCGCCCACCTGATCATGAAGGGATTCACATCTAGATCAAGGGAGGTCATCGTCCCCCTGTACTCATCACTCATTAGACCTATGATTGAGTACAATGCCCGTTCGAATGTATCTGACCAGACACCTGATGCAGCTTGAAAGGCCCCAAAAGTTCCTCACCAAAAGGATAAAGGGTCTCAAAAATATGTCTTATGCTGCCCGACTGAAAGAACTCCAGCTTTATTCAGTCTCATACCGCTTGCTCAGAGGTGACCTGTGCCTGACATATAAGGCCATGTCAAACCCAGATTTGATGAATATGCTTCACCTCAAAAATCTAGATCCCTCAGAACCACAAGGGCGGAGACTTAAACCTTGACACGGTTATAAATAGAACGTGCTGGAGGGATAGATTCATCACCCAGAGACTCCCTATGCTGTGGAACAAAATCCCGGTACATGTGAGGCAGAGCACCTCGCTGGCCTTGTTCAAGAGGAATCTTGACCAATGGATGGGAGATCGCAGATATACCCCAGGGATTACTTCAGTGTCACTGCTTGACAGAGGCACAGAAAAATGATAGGCATAGTTTTTATTCAAACTAAAGGGGTGGCGAAAGCCACATAACTATGGGCTAGGCTTATAAATGCCCTTGGGCAGATAGCCTAGTATGAACCTATGAACCTATGAACCTAAGTCACATGTCAAATCGGGTCTATATGATGCTATCGAATAGACTAAATAGCGAATGCTATTTAGTCGATCAGATACTGTCGAAATGGCAAAATAGCGAAGTCACGGAACATCAAATTTTTTCCCAGGGAAGAAATTCAGTGGGCCGTCTTCAGGACTTTGCCATTTCCTCCACTATGGTGCGATCTTGGAGTTGGTATATTTAAGTAGGGGGGTGTTGAGGGGTGAAGCCCTCCACTTAAATTTGTGTTTAAGTTTATTTTATTTTTTAATGGAGCAACGGATTTTTTCCCTGGGAAAAAATTAGCTGTTCCATTTGTTCGATATTTTGTTGTTTCGATATTATCGGTACAATGGAATAGCGTTTGCTACTTACATCGTGTGATAATATGTTATAGACATGTCAAATCACACTAAGCAAAAGTCAGCAGTCACCCAAATGTCACTGTACAGACATGGATATCCATACATAACTCTTCATTACATCTGAGAAATATTGATGAGACAACACAAAAACAAGACAAAAAATATTTACAGTAAGAAAAATACTTTGGTTAATGCAGGCAAATCTCTCCCAATAGCCATATACATATCTTAATACACATTTTTTTGCAATCCTGCCAGAAAAACTAGCACTGTTGCCATTTAACCCTCAGCACTGTACAAATAATGACTGAATGAACTTTCTGAAGGAACCAGTTTGTTTTGAGGAACAGAAAAAAAAACTGGATGTGCACTGGCAATTGGTCATGCTCCATACAGCATAGCTGACAGGCTTCATAATGGGCACTTCAAATAATTTACAAAACACAGCTGAGAATGAAAACTTAAGTACACTTTACATAGTCACTTTCCACACCAAAGGCTTTCTTCATTTTTTATCTGAAAAACAGTAATGTGGCAACACCCTACATAGATAACTGTTTTATAGAAACAAAGATAAGGGAACGTACAGGTTCAGAGGTGATTACTTAGGCTAATGACTCCAATGGTTAGGCTAATGACTCCAATGGGGCCCCTTTAAGCCTAGCCATGCTTTTGAAATGTGTCTGACAAGTTTTGATACCGTTATATTATTTTAAGGGGTATAAGTAGATTTGGGTATGGGTGGTCAAGCATTTATAGGCTGCCTTTGTTTGCTATAGACATAGGTGCCAGACCAGGGGTACATTTCTTATTCCATGTCCACTGGTCTAAGTTATGCTATAATTAGGTTAGAAAAGAACTCTACTTCACATGGATGGGAAGCCTGTTCCAGAGAATGGGTAGTTTCTGAGACACATACCTGCCTTCTAGCACATCATATTTATGTTGCAGACTAGGGTTAGATCCCTAGATCTGGTAATTCTCATACTGTTTGTTTTGTGAATGTGCAATAGGTCCATCAGTGCAGAATCAGAGGATGCTTTGTAGGCCAGGCATAGATCATCCTCTCAGAAACCTGTAGGAGACTGATTACAGGAACAGGGCTTTGAGATGGCCCGTGTAGGGCACAATGTTTAGGCTATATATTCTTTTTGTGAGAAACCTTTGTGATACTCCAGTTGTTGTATATGCCTGTGAAGTACATACTAAGAGGTGTGTTGTACAAAATGCTTGGTCTGATAAGGGTCAAATACAGCAGAACAATGACATCCTTGGACCTAGATGTCATACCCTTGTTTATACAATGCACAGTATAAGATGATTTCCTTACTACCGTAGACACATGATGGTTAAAAGCCAGCTACTAACTGCATGTGTTCCCAAATCCCTGACCACTGGGTCTAATCTTAGAAGTGTATTATCAATATGGCAGTTTCTAGGGATAGTGTCTTCACAAAGGATACTAATTATTTACTGGCAATGAGTTT
Organism: Protopterus annectens; assembly: GCF_019279795.1. Lineage (NCBI taxonomy): Eukaryota > Metazoa > Chordata > Ceratodontiformes > Protopteridae > Protopterus > Protopterus annectens. Next base: position 953,945,592 of record NC_056731.1, read on the forward strand.
TAGACAGTGGCTGTGGCATCAGTTATTAGTCTGTGTCAAGCCTTCTTGGAGGGTATTTGTGCCATTGGGGAATTCTGTAGATACATGATGGTTTCAGCCTACTTGAACTATTCCCAGGAATTCTGGAAATGTTTAGGAAATCCAAGGGTGTTCAGGTTTTCATTTTCCCCCACAACAATGTGTTGCAGTTATAATAGGTTAGAAATGTAGAAGGGGACTAGATCTGTCAAAACTAAAAGGAGAGGTTAAGTGCTTACAAGAGTTACCTAAAAGTGAAACAGATTTGTGAGCACAATTGCCAGAAACTGCAGAACCAAGTCTGGTAGATACTGGACAAAGAGAGACAGAGTAGGAGACTTGACCCTTTGTTGTGGGGCTGGGGGATAGAGATGCTTAAGGGTACTGATTCCATCCTTAGTGCTCTATTTGTCTCAGCATGTGGATGTATGTCCTTGGAGTGCAGATGTGAATGTGTCACATGAACTGTGAAGGTTTTAGAACCCTGACCAGGCTGGGAAAAGTAGGAGCTCTATCGAGTGCAAAGTAAGGGAGGCTGTATAGTGAAATTAAAGAGGGAGAAGATTACAGAAGCTTGTTAGGGACAAAGATTCTAAACATATTTTTGGGCGTAGAGAAGGAAGGATTTGGAATAGGAAGGTAATATGGAGGAACTACACTGAAAAAGATAACGGATAAGTAGAGAAGCAAGATGTGGTACAATGAACACATCCATTAAAAGATCATAAAGAGAGATGTTTGATATTCCATGGCCCATAACTACAATCTTTGATACTTTGAAAATTAAAATACAAATGAGGTTGAATATAGTCTAAGTCTGAGGCTGCTGTACCTTGGAGTATTTTACCCGCTGCTTTGCAGCAGTCTGATAATTAGTATCATTTTCTCCCTTTCAACTTATGGCTTTAACTCAATGAAGTAATGAGTATAAAATTATTAATGTAAAGAAAATCTGACATAGGTGAATTGGGGGGCTGTATCACCCACACCTCCCAGCTTAAATATACTGAGTCACACAACCTAGAAGAAAAGGGGGGACATTAAGATTTTGCAGTCATTGCTTTAGTGAGCTAAAGCTGTGATGAGCTGTGGCTCAATTAATGATTGTGTGTCCAGTTAGTTGGTATATGTATAATACAGAAGGGGTGTGGGTGGTGCAGTCCTTCCTTGTTGAGGGATGACCATACCAGGGATTGAGTGTAAAATACTTTAACAGTGCAGCAACAAGTTTAAGTGTAAGAAGTACTTAAAAGCTCAGGTGCCACATGTCTTTTTTCTTCTTTGCACATTTTTATCCTGCTGTCTGTGTTGACAACCATTAGTTCTCCTTCACTGGGGTGAAGGATGACTGGAAGGGATTGTGATATAGATAGCCATTGGGATAATTCACATTTTTTACTTTATCCCTGCAGCCTGAGCTACTCTTAGTCAGCTAGGCAGTGGGGAGGGGCATGGAATGAATCATCCATGGAGGATAACCCTTCACTTCTACAAAGTGCATTCCCTCCAAATAGCTTTACCTCTCACTGCAGAGCATGAGTGGTATTCATAGCCTCCACCAGGTAGATTACACTGCCAAGTGTACTCCTGAGTGTGCTGTAAAATTATCTCACACTTCCAATAAAGAGGTAGTTTTTAACCATTTGCAGATGTCGGCAGAATATTTCATGTCAGAAAAGATGCTTCATTAGATTAAGAGAGTTTGAGAAAGGCACTGAAGAGACAGCCTGGATAGATATATGGATAAGATATCAAGGCTGAACTAGGCACATTCAGAAAGGAAAAATGGATGGAAAAAGGGAAAGGGAGAATAGGTACACACAGGAATTTAGGGGGATGGAAAAGAAAATATATGCTAAGAAGTTTGCAAAAAATGGGAAAAGTGGGACACATGATAGTTTAAAATGTACTATTGTTAAATAGCAAGTATAGGAACCAAGTTAAACTGAAAAGAGAAAGCTTTTATAGATCTGATGTTTGGTGCTGTGGTGTTAAAAAGTAATAAAGCATGCAGTTATGCTAGGTGTGTGAAGAGACATGTTAAGTATGGATGGAAGCAGCAGAGTTGTGGGTGTATGTAAGCAACAGGTATAGACAGAGAAATGATCTTATGACTTTTTACTGCAGACACGCCAGGGAAGGAGTCCACATTGCGGGAGGGTGTAGAGTTGCAGAAAAATGAAGGGTTGGTTAAGTTTTAACTGGCTAGAAACTGGAAAAAGCTGATACTGAAAGAGAGGTTAGGGTAAAGAGTGTGGACTGGGTAAGGAGACTCGCAAAGTTGGCTAAAAGAAAACTACAGAGTAAACAGATGGAGGTGAAGTGATGCAGTTTGCAAAATGTTCATTATGCATGTGTGCACAAATGCATGCATAGATGTTTTGTTAACTACGTCATCCAACTGGAATATATCCCATTTCAGATAAGTCTTGGGAGAAAAGCTCCAGACAATACTATTAGAATAGAAGGAACAATTTGTAAGCTAACATTTTTAGGACATCAAGACCATACAACATTAAGAGAGTGAAAATATATTACAGCAAAATCAGGTGGTTTAAGAAAGCAGTATTTTAAAAAAAGAAAAGCATAAGGCAAGGGCAGTAGTTACAATGGACATTGAGCAACATGTGTAGCACTATATTTAGGACGGTGCAGTGGTGCAGCGGTAGTGTTGTCACCTCCCAACAAGAGGTTCTCTGGTTCGATGCTGGGGTGCCTTCTGTGTGGAGTCTGCATGTCCTCCCTGTGTTCGTGTGGGTTTCCTCCCACATTACAAAAAAATGTATCTGGAGCCTTTCTCCCCGGGCCTCCGCTGAAAATTGGCTTTGTTCCAAGTCGGACTTTCCCGGTTAAATAAATTTCCTAGCATCCACTTATTTGGGAATTTTACTGTAGTTACGCAGCCTTAAGGCTACTAAGTGTGTTGTTTTATGTAACTGGGAGTGATAGTTACAATATTTTTGTATATATGTTCAACAGCAACAGTTCTAAAATGCATGTGGGTAATACATGCTGTTTTATATTGTATATCTGATGTGTGCATTCCATTATATATGCATGAATATGTATTGCTTGGTTGTAATAAATTTTTCACATAAAATATTTAGAAAAAAGACAAGGGAACGCATGACACATTTGAGTATTACACTTTGTGTGATACTAGTTTTGGAATAAATAATTATAAGCAACAATTTTTTCTGGTACCTTCAATATCAGTGCACTTTTTGGGAGCAGTCATCGATGCAATTGTCAATCACCCAGAAAGAGGTGACAGATGCAGCAGGTAACAAAGCCCCCCCCCCCCCGAAACAGGCCTTAACATCAAGACAGATTCTGAAATTTCTGTGATACTGAGCATTTCTCAAACTCAGTAAATAGGACTTCACATGAGAAAAACGCAATAGCATTTCATATCCAGGGATTCTGTACACAGCTATATTCATTTTCCCAATATGAAAAAATAGTTCTTGTGGTTGACATTTATAAACAAACTATCCATTTCTGCCAAAGTTGTTTCAACCAAATAGTGTCTACATATCAGCTTGAAAGATTAAAGCAATCTACAGCCCACTAACATATTTTCATAACCACTTCCTTCCATGACACTTAAAAGTCAATATAAATAAGACAGCAGTAATATAGTATGCAAACATATATGGGGGGGGGGTACAATAAGACCTTTTTGAATTTGAAAAGGGACTCAAAACATTTAGAACTGGACTTTAAGACAGGATCAGCACCAGAAACAATCACATATTCCAGGTTTACAAAATCAATTGATGGATACTCCTAAAAGGAAATAACTTTTGCTCATGACTGGCAACTAGATCCATAGGATTCAGGATGTTGTGCAGATGAGTGATCGTCTAGAAGTGGGTATCCTTGCTACATATCAGTGTGGAGGACAGATGTCTTTTCCTTTTCATGGAGGCGAACTATATGAGAGAATGTATATCTTCCCTCATCTTTCTGTTGTAATGCGGATGTTAACCTTCCTTTATGGCTCTTGCCTCTATCCAGTTCATTACTGATACATCAAAAAAGCAAAGCATTTCACTCCATCTCAATGCTTTGAATCTGTCAGCCTGGAAGGTGCCATTTTAATTTCCAGCAGTGAACTTTTCTCTATATGAGTCATAAGCAGTATAAAGGAAGCTCACAAACAAGAAGTTGTTTTCCTACAACATTTTGAGGAGTTATTTCTCTTTGATTGAAATACATGGACTTGACCTTATGATATTTGCAGTTATGAGTCATTTGAATTGCTCACACCAGTTTTTCCTGTAAAAAAGCCAATTAAATTGCCATTTCCCCATTTTTTTGGTGTACTAGCCCAGACACAAACTGCAGCAAATCAGTCATTTAAAGTATTATGCCAAAAAGGTGGAAAAGAACCGTGTGTAAAAAGCAAACACCAATAATCCACAAAGAATCACTCAGTGCGGCACACTGGTCTCAATGAAGGCTGAAGTCACAGTACAAATGTCCCAAATAAAATTTGTTAAGTACAACTAGGTATCCAACAATATTTAGCACTTTCATTCCACACAGGGAACTTCATCAGAATACCAAAACCAAAGTTACACACATTTAAATAGTTTCACCAGTTAACCACTCAAAAATTCTATTGGAAAATTGAATAATTATGTAATTGTAAAACATAATACCTTAAAAGTGGTCTACATTTTTGGCTTGTAACACTCACACAGTAGAAAATGTACAATAAAAATGATATGTACTCAAATAAAAATATCTATATTTTTTTCTCAAATAAAAATATTAGCATCTCAGATGTATAGTATATGATGTGTTATTTAATGCTCTTTTCTTCAGACCAGGAATAATAGAATAATGTTCATTCAACCCAGGGGGAGAGCATGCTTCCATTCTCAGCTGCCACATAAGCTTCCTATACTCCACACTGGTTTCCCAGTCACCCCCCTTTTGAATTTCTTTACCTGTTCCAAAACCCAAAACTTGAACCTATACCTTGAACACACTAAGGTATACTTAAACAAAGCATTGGCATCTTTCCCCTTACTGATATTGTAGGTGTGTTCATAGATTCTTTGTTTGAGTTACCTTTCTGTTTTGCCCACATAGTATGTCAAGCAGGTAGTACAAAAAGCTAGGTAAACCACTCCTTTGGTGTTACAATTAAAGTAACCTTTAGCTTTTAATTTTCACACTGAGTTCCAATAACACACTTCATTCGTGTCTGCTCTAAATGGACATTGGGGGCACATCCTCATTTGAAGTATTTCTAAAAGGTGGCCTATATCAAAAGCCCAGAAAAAGGCACATTCCACCATGACTTGAATTTTATGTTGGAGAAGTGTACTCTTTTTGTCTTTTGAACCAGAAGAATTGACAGTTAAAAATACTCTCCCTGGAAACACCTTTTCTACTAGGCAGAAGAATTTCAAAGTTTCAGGCTCTCACATGCATGCTACCATATAAATATTTTCATTATGAAAATCTGCTTTTAGAAATGAAACCTTCCAGCTACCAAAGGTTGTATCATCAGTGACGTTGATTCAGTCCATTCAACTGCCAGTATTTTTTCCAGACTATCAAAATGAAGTGGAACATCTTTTTTACGTATTTACATCTCCAGACAGCTTAGGTAATATACCAGTAGAACACAAAAATTTGGAGAGACAGATCAACTATTTGACTCTTTCAAGAAGGAAATTGAGGCCTACCTGTCAGTAAACAGACCTATTCTAATTGGCTGGTCAACTGTATTACCTATTACTATGAATGCACCCTGCATGATACAGTCAAAGCATATTCCAGAAAATGGGCAGTAAGTTCACCTGCTTACTTTGAAATATTTCTGCATACGTCTTTTTGAAACTACCACATAGGCTACTGTCTAAACCTTCAAAAACACTTCATGTTAGCAGCACAGTCTTCACTCGGGATAGATTTCACATGATTTTAGTGCAAGTGGATCTTATAACAGTTCACCTCACACATGTAACAATATACTGCTTGTAAATCTGCTCAAATGTTATTATTTTCTTTTAGCACTCCCCAAAGAATACAGTAGTGTTGTGTAAGACACTGACTATAACTATAGATCTTTAAGGAAAGGTCACTGTAACAGTAATGCTATCTGCCTTCCATCTCCCAAAGGGACCTGTGTATAATTTGACTATAACTATTTCTTTCTGTAATGATTGGTCATTATTTTATTGATTTTTTTATGGTAATTTGCCTTTAGTGGATGCCAGTATTTGTTTACTGCAAACATATCTTTCTGTGCAAAATATGTAGTTAGAGCAGACACAGACATTTTACAACCCTGGAGAAATATTAGTAGGCATGAGAAAGTGGTTAGTCTGTCAGCAGAGAATGGCACAGCTGATGAAAATCTCTCTGGATAAAAAGGAAAAGAAGGTGGGTAAATGCAAATATGATTTACTTTTACAACAATCTCTCCTGAAGGATCTACTAGACCAATACAAAAATGTGATTCTCTTAACTATGTACATATATATATATATATATATATATATATATATATATATATATATATATATATATATATATATATATATATATATATATATATATATATATATATATATATATATATATATACATATATATATATATATATATATATATATATATATATATATATATATATACATATACATATACATAGATTAGCAACTAAAATTAATCGCACTCAAAAAAATTGAACGAAAAGAAGAAATTTTAACTAAGAACTGAACTTCGTGACAATAAAAGCATTCAAAAAAATAGTAAATCACACCAACAACTCTTGTAGAACTTTAGCGCTTTCGTCTTATTTATTATCAAGACTTCTTCAGAAAGACATGTTTCATAAGTGAGATTTTATATATATATATATATATATATATATATAGATATATATATATATATATATATAGATATATACAGCCAGGCCCGTAACAGCCCTACCTCACAGGGAGTGGGAGTGAAAAAGTGCTCTTAGTAATATTTGATAGAATAACAGTAATCAGCATACTGCATAAATAAAAAAATAACTATGCTGCCATCTTGTGGTATTTAATGAAAACATTAGATATTGGTCACGAAAATAACAAGTTAAAGTATTCAACACATTTTGGTGAACTATACATAATATCAAGTCATGCTAAATATGATGTGAATAGAGAAACGTGTCATGCATTTAATGTTCAAATTACAACAGAGCTAGGGTAATTTCTGCAGCAATGCACAGCAACTCTAATCTGAAAAGCAATGACAGCAATCAGCTTGATTCAGTGCATATAGTACTATTTCAAGTATGCTGTTCATCATGCAGTTAGGCATAATGCCTTAGTTTCATTTTATAGCTATTCAAAAGATATTATGCTGCATTTTACTAGACACTGTATAGAAGAACTGCCTAAAGAGTTAAAATATACATGAAACACAAATACTATGGAGATGTTATTACAAAGATGTTTAGAGACTGTCCTTCATGGACAGGTTTGTTGTAATCATGTTCATCTGTTCCTTATTATACAGCTGTAAACACCACTACTTGTGCATAAAATGTCATTTTTATCTTTAATGCAGCATTCCCAGATAATTTGTATGTCATGTGCATTTAATAATATTTACATATTTGCAAGACACACAACACACACACATACACACACACACACACACACACACACACACACACACACACACACACACACACACACACACACACACACACAAGTTCATACCACATAGCATACCACCTACACACAGGAATGGGAGCTGGTTACTATACATAAAATACTTATTCTGATATTGCACATAAATGTGGCACAAATTCTCAGCATCTGTATTACTTTTATTTGCTTATTTGCCCACTCAGTCAGCCAAACATCTGCCCACCTTTAGTCAATTGACCTATTTATACCCCCTTCACTGAGGGCAAGAGTTGACAAAGAAGGGCCATCATACAGACAGCCATCAGGGGTGCATCAAGTGTTTGTCTTATTGTTTGCAACCCTACACCCCCTAATACACTCAGCTGCACAGGAGTAGGGGGTATGCAATAGGTTGTCCATAACTGATATTCCCTCACTTCCACAAGGGACAATGTCATCAAGAAGCCCCTCCCCATCAACCTTTGAAGAATAGGAGGTGATTTCCCCAGTCTCCACCAGTGAAATCACACCTAATGGAAATCACATCTACCCAGTGCAGAACGTAGTGGATGAAGCCCTCCCACCTACAAGAAGAGGTGAGTGAGCCATGTAACTTCAATCCTTCCCATCCCCCACCTGGATCCACCAGTGCCAGATGTCTGTATTGCACCTAGGGCTCCATCTCTCCCTGTCACGAAATCAGGTAGCATCTGCATTACTTAATGTCAGCCGCAGAACAGGAAGATTGTCTCTTAAGTGCACAGAGTAAGATGACGCCATTCTCCTGACATTGCAGTAAGTACTAATGCCACTGTTGTAACTACACTACAGGCCTACCGGAGCTCTGTTATAAATCTATTTCTTGGTACATTCATAAGGTAGGTGATAGTGAAGTTAGTATAGCCAGTTATTACATTTTCTTGCTATGCACTGGCAAGTGGCAGAGATATCTTCACAAATGCTTTCTTTAGAGTATTTTTGGCAGCATGGTTTACCCTTTTCCAGTATCATATTACAGTTCTTTTTCTATCTCTGTTGGTACTGCTTTTTGTAACTTGTGCCTTTTTTTGTATAATAACAGTGGCATGTTAACGGAATAATTCTTTGAGTCTGTCAAATGCATGCCTTGTATCCGAAATTCTAGACTTAGCATTATATTATGTCAATTATGGTAGTTTTTGCTGAAGCAGTGGAATATTGGTCTGATGTTCATAATAACACCATACACCAATTCTTCCTGAAATTAATTTTACAGGTTGCTTTTGGGAACTATGACCTTGCAGCCATGCCTTGCTAAGAAGCTACACTACCTGCTTATGGTTCATTGGTTTGGACATTATATATAAAGCACTAAATGATACAATTGAAAAAAAATGTTTCAGTTTTGCAATATACTGCTTAATTTTTTTAATATACTTTTTTTTCTTGCTGCCTGACAGTCAAAACATCTCTTGTGGTTGACCAGCCAATGGCAGGAGGTCATCATCTAGGTAGTCATCAGGAGTTTTCCTAGGATAACCTCCAACCCATCTCCTGAATTGTTGGTGTGAATGCTTGTCTAGACACAGGCTATTTATGTCTTTTCTGTGGACATGCATATTTCTACACACACTCTATGAAGTCCATCATGCAAATGTGGCTTGCTAGAACCACAGTCATGTCTCTGCCCCTCATGCTGCAGGGTCTATATCACTTAATCAAATCTCACATCATTGATCCCCTGTTCGTCGAACACCTTTTAATCAAACTCACAAATAAGCCAATGAACTTTTCATCAAAGTTTTTCCTAGGGCAAAACAGCAGTAGACTATCCTAGCGACAGCAAAAAACCCCCCATAAAACGTAAAATGTACCCAGGTGGGGTGCTTCACCCCCGCACTCCCCAATGTAGGGGGGCTGCAGCACTCACACTCCCCCAAGTAAATATACCAACTCCGAGATCGCACTACACTGGGGAAAAGGTCAAATTCCATATGGTGGTCAACATTGTTTTGCTCTAGGAAAAACTTTAATGAAAAGTCCATTTGTTTATTTCTGAGTTCGATTAAAAGGTGTTCGATGAAGAGGGGTTTGACAATGTGAGATTTGATTAAGTGATATAGACCCCATGCTGCATGCAATGCACCTTTCACTCAGAGGGTCCCAATATTGCACTGGCCAGCTTGTTCTCTCTCTCTCCTAGAACAGGTAATCTGATGTTGGCAGCTCGCTCCATTTCCACCCTGCCCTGTATTCCAGAGCCCATGATGTTTATAGATATCAGGTCATTTAGATCATACTCAGGGCTTTGTTCCTCTGCTCCACAAAAATAGGTGTGTCTTAAGTGAATACTTTGTAGCTTTACTAAATGTGAAAAAAATGTTTTCTATGAAATCAGTTCATTGTTATTAAGCTAGCTCTTTAATATATATATATATATATAAATAAACTCTCCCAAAGTGGTGAATGTCAGTGGCATGTATCACATTTTTGATGTTAATGACCTTTTAGAAATTAACTACTTTTTTAATCTATGCAGGAATGCTATGAGATCAATACACACACTTCAGAACTATAGGCAGGTGCTATGCAATACTACATATTACAAAACAAAAATAATAATAATAATGTTAAAATTAACACAATAACCATTTGAATGGATTGTGAGAACATATAATGATATAATTCCCCATGTCTAGACAGGTCTTGACGTGCTGTAGAAAGTCTACATCATTTATTTCAGCCAGACTCCTTATTTTTTCCTTGACATACACTAGTTTATTATTTATTCTGTAGCTGGGAAAAACTGTCTCTTTTCTGATAAAGCCTATCTGCTTCACAATCTTAATCAGGAGTTTGGAGGGGTCTGCTTGAGTGGGTGGTAGAAGAGGTGTTGTTCAGTGCTGAAGCCTTGCATTTCCAAACATTTTACTTAATATGCAACTGATAAAAAAAGGCAGAACTGTTGGACTTTTCAGATGTGCTGGTATAGCAGGATTATCTTTGATCTCGACTTCTAAAACAAATAAGTAGAAATTAAAGTTGTCACTTCTACTAATGTGTGCAAATACCAGTAAACTGGTCATGGGACTCTCATCATCTTTTTTGGTCATGTACCTGCTGTGCAGTGGAAAAGTAACACTCCACAGAACAAGTGAATTCAATAGTTATTTTCTAATGCAGGTCTGCCATCTTGTGGCTATTTCTTAAACTGACATCCTTTATATCATCAGCTATTGACTAATCAGATGGTTGTTAGTCATTTTGAGTTATTAATCTCAAAATAGTTTGGTGTAACCACACAGTAGGTTTAAACTTTAATGCATTTTGGCATAAGGAAATACATTCCATTATAAAGTGAAATATTTGAAAATGGATTTTTGTATAAACCCATATTAGAAAGATATATTTTTATTATTATAGAGTTTCTTTTAGTTTGAGACATTTCTCAACTGATCCATGTGACAAAGCCACCTGACTTCTGTTTGTGGTTATCTAATAATAAAAAACTTAATAAATAAATGTGGATTATGCCGCAGAAATACTCATCTTCTGATACGGTAAAGCTTAACATACAAGGTTCTTCAGCTCAGGAGAAACCAAATTAGATGCCGACAATCCCAAAAACATACGGTCGCTTTGCCATGTTTTACTGAGAAGTAATTTATGAATACAATATAGTATGAAATTGAACTTTAAGCTTTGTGGTTGCAGTGTGAGATCAGAGGCTTGGAAGGGGAGTCAGACGTTTCACCTGTATTTAAAGTAAGACAATGCACAATGATTTGAGAAAGTCTAAGGAAGCGGGATGACTGTGGTGTTAATGTTGATGTAACTATATGCTATAAGTGACCATTTGTAGCTTTCTGAGAGTGATACATTCCTGGCAGGGTTAATCTGGATCAAAAAGAAAGAAAGACACACAGTGAGGTTCATAAAGAGCTGAATATTTTGCATAGTACATGCATGGGTTATATGATGTAGGTTTGTAATGGACCTCACCGGATAGTACTGCCTTCCTGTAAGAAGCATAAATTAAAATACATTAAAATGTTTATTGTATAGCGATATACAAGCATTGTTCACCCCTCTTTGTAATTTACAGTAGTGCTCATAATGGGTACCCGTTCCCATAGTAAGAGTAGTTTTCTTTACTAAGTTCTCTTTTCCTGCATCCCATAATGTTTAATACAGTGCTTCTTATCTTAAGGAACCCTTCCCATTTGTCATAGAATTTAATGGACTGTTAGTTTGGTCAATCTTTTCAAACTTCTATCTTTATTCAGCAACTCGGTGTATATAGTAACCCCTCTACATACCTTGCACAGATTTTAATGGGCTGCTTAAAATGTAATGTATAATGTTTGCAACTGAAAATATGTCAAAATTGTTTGTTTTATTTATATAAATGCATGATTGCATATGTCATATTTAATAATATAAAAATAAATATGCATTTTGTTTATTTAAAAAAGTATTCAGTGAAACCCCAGATCACCTGCCAAAGCGATTATTGTATTGCTTTTGATTTAGTGAAACTCCCTTCCACCTTGTAGTATTGAACCATTGGGGCTGTGCTGAATCACTCCAGCATGCCAGGGCCACCTATAGCATACCAGAGAAATTCATGACTAGGCTGCATTTTTGTGTTATTACTATGAAGTTTGTGTGCCACCAATTTACCATGGTCTCATGTATAACCAAACAACAAGCAAACCATTCTGTGATACTTTGCAAATGGAGAATGAGGTTAGGTAGGGCTGCCATCCAGGGCCCCTCCTTCCTGCAATACCATAACTTAATGGTAATCTTAACTTTCCGACCCCTTGGTGTTAATTTCCAGGGGACATTCTGCCAGGCCACCCACACAGCAAATAGCTAATCTGTACTCTGCCGTTGCTACATTCTGTTATAGTGAATGATAGAATAAATTATTTCAACATATTTATGCTGTGAAATAGACCTTGTGAAGAAACATGCATGTATCACACTGCCCGACATCCATTACAGTGTTATAGTGCAAATCAGAATAAAATACTTACACTGATTCCTGCTGTTCCCAGGTTCAGAACAAGCATAGAAGATATGGACAAAATCTTCAAAGAAAGGCAGAGAAAAATAACATTTGTGTGACCCTTTTAATTATAATGTATCATAAAGCACTGTACACATGATGGGTTTTATTGACAGTCAAACAAGTAATATGTACCAGCACTTGATTTGCGCATTACCTGCACAATAACATATATTGTACAGTTGCATGAACCAGTTTTGTAGAAGGGAGAACTACAAAAAAAAGAAAAGCATTCATTGTGTAAATTGGCACCAACAAAAATGTGACCCTGGACATCATCCCAAACAACCTGCTTACTTCTAAAGAACATAGAATGGTATGCATGTCAGAATGAATGATTCCCTGCTTTTTGTAAGAATATCCCTTAATTTGTTTCCTTCCAACATAGCAAACATTCATTTCACACTAACCAAAAAGGACCTTCATTGGGCATTACATTCAAACAAGAGAGTAGGTCAACGCTCTCATTAATGCTGCATTTGTTTTTTTTTTTAAACACCTTTATTGAATTATCACTTGTGACATAGGCAAATGCTGCATTTGGGTTTTGGTACTTATGTCAGTGTTTCCCCGGTGACACTAATCACATGTGATCTTGCAGTGTTTAAAAATGGGTCACACCAGATGAGATACATGGCCAGATATTGTTAATAAAACATTTAAACCTGTACCCAGAATGCCATATACTATGCTGGTGCAGTGCTGTTTTCATAAAACAGCAAAAGATTTTGTTTTTTAACTACCAGCTTCAAATATATCTAAAAGTAGGAAGTGCATGGGATCAGTACACAGAATCTCAACTTGTTTTGATCTGTGATAGTTGGAGATTACTTTAGGAAACAGTGTAAATAAGGCGGTCAGCAACATACATGATTTTCATTCTAATTTAAAGTTAGTCCAAGGTAGTCTGAGTATTGCTGTGACTGGAACATGGGTGTCATGGCAATAATGTTGCTGTCACAACAAGACTAACAGTGTGCATTTTACTGTTGGGGAGGACAGGAAGCTCCTACGCATAAAGTTACAGACTCAGTGGCTCTATATTTTGTATATTTGCCTTTGGTATTGGAAAAAACAGAAGGATGTGAGGTCCTATCACAGGTGCTTGGATTAGCTTTCTAATACTGTCACTGCAATGTAGCAAAAAGTGGGTGCTGCACTCCTGAATGTGCCATTCTTTGGATGTGATATTAAACTGTTGTCCTATTTACATGGACTGGCAGTAACTCAGGTGGATATAAAACATTACTCAGCATTTAGCAAAAAGAGTAGGGGTACTTTATTACAGTACACATAATACACAAAAAGAAAAAAATCTTTCCAATATAATGCACTATCATAAATCACTGAAATGGAATACAGTATAAAAATAATAAAGTGAGGTAGAAAAAAGAGACATTATATCAACATAAACATTGCAAAAAAAGAAACTGATCAAATCAACTACTGAGTAACTAATTACAGAAGCTCTTTATCCCTCACCTCAACCACTACCCTTTTAAACACAACCAATACTTATTTTTTACAGCTTCCCCTTATATCCTATTTGGTGTTAGTAAGATTTTTGTCAGTTCTACCTTTGCAAATATACCACAGAATAGTAATACATACTCTGTCCACTTGGTCTATTAGAACAGCTGTAATTTGATCATAAATACCATAGAGAATATTATTTATGTATATTCTGGAAAACATAGGTAACTTTGGCTTTTCCGACATTAACGCCACCAAAAAAAAAAAAAAGCACAAGTATTATATTTCCTATCACTTCCAGCCTTCTATTTAATTTTTGCCTTCACTAGCAATTTTCAGAAATATAAGTGCCATAGGAAATCTTTTCATTTACAAATTCCCTTAAATTTATGTCTTATCTGAACTAAAGATTTCCTTACATGCACAGTTAAATTCTGACAAAGGTAAATCCTAAAAAAATCCATAATTGCAATATATCATAATTTTCTAGTAGTCTATAAATACAAAACTTCTATTTTCCATTCCATTATTTTTTTATGCTATCTTATATCATTATCATACATTATTTTGCTATTCCTTTTTTTGTTTGACCTCATTCCCAAATGGATTTATACTTATTCCTAAGAGATCTAGATAAAGAATTCAATATGTGAGAATAAACTAATGCTAAAGCTAAATACAAATGTAAAGAACAGAGAAATACAACAGAGTTAATTAATCCCCATCCATATTTTCTATGTCAAAATATACAGCTCTTCACTTAATGGGATTCCAAAGGAAACCTTGTATAACTCCAAAAATAATTCTTAATAAATCCACTTCTTAGTCTTGTGGAAAAGCATAACTCCCATATATGGCAGCTTCCCCAGTATTATAGAATGTATAAAATAAATGTTTTTGCAAGACTTAATTTAAATGTTTTTCATGCACTTAACAATTCCTTCAAACTTTGCAAAATGTCAATCCATTGTGCTTTAATATATGTGTGATGACTTACCACTGGACCAGTAATCAAGGAGCCTCAATCCTCACCACTGGCACCTGTGGGGGATGTTCACTGGGAGGATAACAGGTACACACACACACAGTATTTCCAGATGCAGCACTTTGCATCAAGATCAATTTCCATTAAGAGCACACAGAGACTACAGTTAGTCCAGGGCTGGTTTCTCCCTCTTTCTCCAGATTCCCAGTAAGACTCTCCAATGGCACAGCTGTAGAGTTGAGATCTCAGCTGAGTAAACAAGCCAAGATCTCCAACACCCTCTCTATCCAACCAGTGGTTTGTGTCCCTGCCCAAGTAGCTGACACACACACTCTTTGAGGTTTGATTTACACACACACACACACACACACACACACACACACACACACACACACACACACACACACACACACACACAAAACACCTAGGAAAGGCTAACACAGGTTTACTAACTATGCTCCCTTCTGCCCATATTATAAGGTAGTTATCACTGCCACCAGTCACTCCTTATCAGCTACTTTAAGGCCCTTAACAAAGGGTTCCAATCTTATTTTCCAATATTAATACTAAATCAAATGGTAGTTTGACCAAGAGCAAGGCTCTTAGGAGTGGCTCACACATTGTCACCAAATAAATATGCAAATACTCTCAAAACTTAAATATCTCTACACAGATCAACCACAATGACAGGTTTAAATATATTTAATAATAAATAATAAAAGAACAAGACAATATTAAATATATATTCACAGTGACATCAGAGTTCAATATCACAAAAAATATTTAAACTAACATTGTAGTACAGTGTCACACAAATAAAGAAAAATATCTAAACTAAGCATCACTATATTCCTGACTGTATCTAAGAAAGTTATATTGTTCCATAGAAACTTACTTCATTGGAGCAAGAAAAATGTGGTGAATGGTTATTGTCAGGTCCAAGACAGCATGCACAATGCTTTGTCTCACTCAGAGATTTCTCAAAATAATATCTAAAATATCACTGCAGAGATAGCTTGCAGAATGACATCACTTCTTGTCATCTGACTTCTGGTTCCCAAACAAAATCCCCATTGCTGAAGCTGGCAGTATTTAGCATGTACCTGTAAAAATACTCATACAAGAACTTTTGCACAGATCTTTGGAAGATACTGGAAGTCATAAAACAATTTCATTCCTTCATGCTTTCAGAGTAGCAATTAGTTCACCCTAAAGACATTACAGAAAGCTTCCTAGTGCAGACTTTGTGTCTCTAGCTGCATTGAAACCAGAGGGATAGCCTCCTTATGGCCTAGCTTAAAAATTAATTTAATTTCAAATATTTTTCTAAAGTTTGCTGGACCGAGGTTAACCCTCCAGTTTCCTCTGTTAACAGATACATTTAAACAGTTACATAGTGCGTGTATATTTCTGTTCTCTTCCAGTAGGACACACTGTGAATACATTTTAAGTACAAGCACTTTACAAATACCTTTTCAACACAAGCATCTGTACAAAGCAGTTTGATATATACATGACATACAGTTCTAATACATTTGTAACACAAACATCTTATATGACATACAGTTCTAATACATTTGTAGCACGAGCATCTTGAATAAATTATTTTGATATTTACAAATATATAATTATTTACAAAATTCCAGCTAGCTGTGCTGGCAGTACCTCTTTTTTTCACAATATTTCTTTGTCTTTAATTACAATCCCAACACCTCTATAAATACTAATTCAGAAATTCTCACTTACCCCCTGTGGAGGGTTAAGCCTAAAAGAGGATGAGGATCACCTTGGGGCAGTTGTACAGTGGAGGTCTTGTGAAGAGAGTCCCTTGATAGCTCCAATGTATCCTATCAACACATTTTTAACATCCCAAATTAATAACTGTGCTTCCACATTTTTGTACAAACACTGTCCACTATTTTAACCAAAACAAGTAATTCTTGAACTCTTCTTTGGTTATTACCAAAAATTCAGTCATCCATAATTAAATATAAAACTGTACCTAGATATCATCCGTAATTTTCATTAACACTCTATAATCACATTTTGTTATAGTAATAGGCCTCTAAGACTGAAATTTTGCTTTTTCCCCCCTTTTCCAATAAATGTAATAATACTATTATAGAATTTAGAGTATGTCACCCTATGCCTTAAATATTCATTCCAAATGCATAAAAATACATGTATACGTCCTGCTCAGTCTTTTATAGAATTTGCATCCACTACAGTCTGGACCTGGGGAACTATTGATATTAACTGAAAGTAAGGTACCATCCAATTCATCTAATGAAATATCCTTATTATGTTATTTTATATGTTCTTTTGTGAAATAATTTAAATGGCAGTTATGTAAATATTAAGTTTCAGAGGTTCCAAAGGTGTGTATCACATATTGAGTTATATTCTGCAACAGAAATTTTTTTGTTTGAGCAAAGACCCTGTTGAACTTGATTCCCTATTACATCCTCGAAGATGCACTTACCCGAATATATAAAAGCCGACACGTCTCCATTGAACCACGTAAACATCGATCATCCTGAAGCGCAAAATACGAAACGTCGAATCGTCATGGTTGGTCCTTCCGTGGTATAGCTCCGTAAGGTAAGTGTGCGATAGTTACGGACCTTAGGGTTAGGGCTCAACCAATATTCATCCAATGAAATGCATTGTAAGACGATCACTCCCATAATTTGTGTATAACACCCTGAAAGAATGGTCCATTAAACAGTTGTCCTGTTAACTTATTATATCCTTTCCCAAGGCAAAGCAGATTATCATCATTCCAAAATGTAGCTCCTATGGTGTAATGATCTAAATATTCAGCAAGAAAAATACCCCATCACATTCAATTAAACCACTAGAATGCACATAAAAATAATTTCTGTAGGAAACTCCTCTATGATTTGTTACCTGCATTCTCTTCCCCAAAGCCATATTTCCAATAGAGATAACTGATTGTATTAGCTGCTGTTGCAGAAATTTAAGAGCATTAACCAAATTGCTCCATTTTACTTAAGCTTGAACTTTGCTGTTACAGCTTTATCAGCTGTAGACACCTATTTGTGACCATTGTTATTTGTATTGCCACTTAACCCTTTACTTGTGGGTTACAAGTAAACTTGGCACCACATGGTTGATCCACAAGTGCAGGTATTTACTCTGTTTTAGTGCACCTTTTCTTAATCTGACATAATCATGAAGCCAGGTTTAAAATAAGAAATGAAATATGTCTCTCTGGCATCTGCAAATTGACTATTTGGTTAGTACAGTGATTATACTAGCTAAATAATTACCATACATCTTCCCATTAATGCCAATGGGAAATTAACTCAGAAGTGAGAGGTCATGCTATTTATTCATGAGTATTTAACTGGACCTGAGATGCCGATCTATGTCCTATTACTACTCATAGTGCTTTCCCTAGCCATTTTTAGTGATATGATTGGAGACTACTGGGAGCTGCAGATACACACACTGTATATTCTGGGTAGGCTTTTCTTTTTCAGGTATGTCTTAATTTATATTAGGAAATCAACTAGAGCTGTAGGTAGTGGTAAAGACAGAAACTTCCACAGCAGAATAGACATTGTTTTTAATTGTATTTGCTTTTATTGCTTTCTATGTTGGGAGGGAGGTGTCCCAGTAGCAGCAACTTAAGTCCTACAGCAATAACTTGAAATATATTGCTCTGTTACTTTTTACTACTTTTGGCAATAACAGGTAATCACCAGAAGCAGTTATATGTAGGAGGTAGTTGGTGAATGAAACCAAAGGACAATTGAAGTCATCAAAATAAAGTGATCATTGCTTTTGCCTTGGTTTGGTTGAGGTTGGAAACAGATCATGGTATCTGAGAGCTCCAATTCAAGGTATATTTTTAATTTGTTATGATGGGGCTTTCTTTTTTAAGGCTTGTCTGACTTTTGTGGCAGCATGGCTCCTCTATAATCCCAAAAATCTCCAATGCACAGATGTGTGCCTTACATAGACTTATAAGGACACTTTGAATTTTTACCCCATGAGCTATGTTTGTCAGTACCCCTGAAATGAAATCAATTATAACACAATGAGGAGGTGAGCTTGTGAGTCACCATTGCTACCAGCAGAGGAAGAAACTCTTTTCTTGTGGTTATGCAGCAGCCGTAACCCCCTGCCCTAGTGTGATGGCCTCACTGCAGACTGGATGGTAATCAGGTGTGGATTGGAGAATGTCCCCACCTGGGTCTAGAGCAGACATCCACTCTCTGCCTGCCTACCACTAGTCCAGCAGATTTTATGTACAGGTCCTGACATCTGTCAGGACTGAAGAGACCAACCTATCTCTTATGCCAACCTTCCCTCCCAGGATAGGCATCCCCATCCTTTCTTGCCTCTGTCATTACGAACCTGAGTAGACATTCAAACTTGGGCTACCAGGGTTTTATTCAGGGTTTTTTCCCTGTATGCCACCAGCAAGGCTAAAAGCTGAAATATGTTTGCTGTGGTCATTTGTTTCTACTTTTTCTGTCAGGCAACCAGGTAGATCTGTGGACAATGATAACAATATATATTTCCTGCAGTGCAATATACTTGTATTCATTTATTTTTATTTACTTTTTAGGGAAGTTGATCTGGAGAGTGGGGTACCTATAGCAGCAGTGGAAATGCATTATGTGGCTGATATTTCACTGCTTTTAGCAATCAAGCATGAAAAAGCAAAGTACAATGAAATGATTCATGCAAAGCAATCACTGATATGACTAGTTTGGGGGATTGGAGGTATATGTATGACTGCCCAAGAGCAAGAGGTTAAATTAAATTAATGTGCTCATAGTTTGTTTTATTTTCCTAAAGTTAAACATTAGAGGTGTACAAAGAAGATTGATATATTTTTGGGAAGGTGTGAATAAGCATACATGTCCTTGAAAGCAAATGGTAATTATATGACCACTATTGAATAAAAATGATATGGCTTATTGGGGTAAGTGTATGTTTCAACAGCAGATAGTTGAAATATACTACTGTGGCTGTAATGGTTTTATTTTTTTTTCTCAATAAGACATTAGACGTATACAAAATATGGGTACCATTTTAGGGGCAGATGATGTATGAAAGCAAACAACAGTTATAGGATCACTTCTGAATGATTATTAATACGTTTTGTTGAGATACATATCTGTCAAAGAGCAACATGGCCATTATATTTACATAATTATTTCATGGTCAAAAATAACATACCCTCTTACAAGGGCACTTTTCACTTGTACACTGTGTGTATGTGTGTGTGTGTGTGTGTGTGTGTGTGTGTGTGTGTGTGTGTGTGTGTGTGAGAAAGTGAGAGTTTGTATCTTTTTTACTAAAGTAGTATCTTATTTGAATTCCCTGATTTTTTTTATTGTGAACTATCTTCCATGAACGGACATGTGGCCTCTTATATATGGCTACTAAATTAAAAATTTTAGACAGCTTTTGTTTTCACATTCTAGCAATATTCTTGGCTTCTACCTTGAGGCCATTTCACCTCTGTGAAAAAGAATGAACAAAGCTAATGTCCAAATATATGTATATATATATATATATATATATATATATATATATATATATATATATATATATATATATCTTATATATAAAATTCTCTTATCAACAGTGAGCAGCTTATATATTTCAATAGAATAAATATATTTTTGTCTGCAGCATGCTGTGTCTATAATGTCATGTTTTAAAGCAGCTAAAGCTGTGAAGTAAAATTCAAATGTGTGACAAACTGGAAACACTGTTATTAGAAATGTAGGGCAGGATTCACGAAGGCTTGCACAGAGTCTAAGAGTAGTGTAAGACTCCATGCAGCCTTCGCGATCCAGGAACAGCCCAAAGTCAGTGTAAGAGACCAGCTAAAACGTCTCTTACACGGAGTGGGCGTGGATAAGCTAATCACCTCACTTGCAGCCAAATAGCATGCAAATGAGGTTGATTAGCGATCCAGGAAGCCCAAAGCAGCCCGTGTAAGAGCCGTTTTAGCTGCAGAAATGTACTCAGTTGACAACTGAGTACGTTTCTGCAAAAAACACAATGGAGCCATGTCAGCTCCAAATAAAGGGTGCATATGTGTCAGGCAGCATGCCAACGGCCAAATATGTGGCCATTGGCAAGGTACCCCCATGCAAATATAAGAAATAAATCATGTTTAAACGCAGCACAGCCCCGCGCAAACGGGCTGCGCTGTATAAAACATAAAAATGAAGGTTATAAACCCACAAATGTGGGTTTTATGCAATACATGGATTTACAATGCAGGGACCAGCAGACCAAAAACAACATGGCCACCGTTTAGTGGTTGCTAAGGGGGAAAGCTGAGTCTAAGAGATGTAACTAAGCATTAGTAGGCAATCTGATGTAAATGAGTGTTAGGATAATGAATTCCATTGTCACATAGCAAATGAGCACATTCTGAGTAGTGTAAGAGTTACATAAGGGGGAGGAACAGAGTAGGAGATAGGTGACATCACAGGGGGGAATGGCAGAAAGAAATGCAGTTCATTGGAGGTCAGTGTTACATGACAGATGTCAGACACATATCATGGAAAGAGGAGTGCCACAACATAAGCATGGAAAAGTCAAGAAATGGAAGGTGTACACTGTTGCCTACACCAAAGTTTATTGCTGGGCGTGCATGCGCACGTGCTCACGCCATGAAGCGCGAGTTGGACGGTATGCGGGCGTGTAAGGCAGACTGAGCATGTGGGAGCGTGTTGGTAGATGTTCAACACTGTTTGCGCTGGTGTGCGCGTGTGTAGGGCAGACTGAGCATGTGGGAGCCTGTTGGCAGACTTGTAACACTGTTTGCGCGGGTGTGCGCTCGTTTTAACCCGAATAAGCAGATTCTGAACCGTGTAAGCATGTGTGCACGTGTGTAAGCCACTGTGAGCATGTTTCTGCTAGTATGCACGCTGCTCCCCCCTGAGGAAACAGAAAGGAAAAAGGAAGCAACAGAATTAGTAGGAAGCTAGCAGGGAATACTGCTGGAGCTAGCAGGTGAAAACAATTAGAAGCAGGCAATTAGACAGGCAGAATAGTAGCTCAGACCAACACTTTAAACTCTGCAAACAGCAGTGCAAGATGTTTCTCTCAAGAGACACTGCAAGACAGGAGTAAGCTATTAGAAGTGAAAACTGAAAAAGCTGAACTCAGAGCAGAAATGTTAGGGGCTGCCATAGCTGTCATAATGAGACATAGGCGACTTGCTGAGGGTGGTGACAATGCAGATGGTGCCAGACAACCCACAGTGAGGAGACGGAGAAGAGTGTACAGGCCCAGGGTCACCTACCACGGGTTACATGAGCTGGAGATAGTAGAGTGCTATAGAGTGGACAGAGACCTCCTGCAGCAAATAGTGGAGCTGTGCAGGCCACGCCTCACACACAGAACCAACAGAGGGGAACCCATCCCAGTGGAAAACAAGGTATGTGTTGGCCTAAGAATACTAGCAACAGGTACCTTCCAGAGACCAACTGGTGATATGATGGGGATATCACAGGCATCAGCCTCCAGGGTACTGCACCAGCTCCTGGATGCCATGTCAGCACATGTCAGTGATCATGTATATTTCCCCAATGCCCGTGAGGTATTGGCCAGCAATATGCATCTCTTCCAGCAAATAGCGGAATACCCTGAGGTAGTGGGTGCAATAGACTGCACGCACATACGCATCAAAGCACCAGCTGGTGAGCGGGTAGGGCCTACATTAACCGCAAGGGCTTCCCCTCCATCAACTGCCAGGTCGTGTGTGATGCCCAGGGCATAATAATGAATGTGTGTGCTGGCTGCCCTGGGAGCTACCATGATTCCCACATCTGGCATTTGACGCAGCTGTACCAGACATTTGCCAATGGGGACATCCCACACGGACACCTAGTGGGGATGCAGGTTATGCACTGGAGCCGTGGCTGATGACACCCATCAGAAAGCACACACACCTGAACAGGAACGCCATAATGAGGCACATGCACAAACACGTAATGTAATAGAGCATGTGTTTGGGCTGCTCAAGTCACGGTTCCGGTGTCTGGACACATCTGGTGGAGCCTTGCAGTACACACCAACTACATGTACCCAAATTGTCATGGTATGTGCTATGCTACATAATATTATCTTGCGAAAACAGCTGCAGCAGGACCAGCATAGGGCTGGGCCAAACAGCCCCCCACCATTGCCAAGGCCATCACAGGCAGAGCATGACTCGGAGGAGGAACAACCTGAGCCTGCCCCAGTAGGCAGAAGGAGGCGTGCCCAGTATGCCCTGGCCTTGGCAAAGAGGCAACGCATAGCACAAACACTGGCTCACTAGGAACCCTGGGAATGATACCCCCTCTGACTCACTCAAATAATAACAGGGATGCCTATAATGACATGACCTGCTCACAAACATGTACAGGGAGTGTAATATGTGCATCCGACAGAGGCAGCCCTGCAGCACCACCTGAGGTATGAATGCCATGAGTTAAGTAATGTAACACCATGTACTATATGCACACCTGAGGACCATGACTAACATCCTACCCTCACCAAGCATCATGCCACAATATGACAATGAGATGATCAAGTGCAATAATTGGCTGAAGTATTGCAGTTAGTCAAAGGGGATCCAATGTGTGCCAGCCTGGGATGACATGCTGAGCATGACATGATGCTCCACCTGCTAGGACTGGCGTGCACCTATCAGTGCAGGCTGTATGGATACTGGCAAAGGCTGTTGTTTCCCACAGTGTGCCCTGAATAGGTAAGGCTCAAAACACAAACCTACCTCCATAGGTATCAGAAGGGATAAGAACCTAGATGTAATGCTACCCAATGCCAGAAGTCTAAACAGCAAGATGCATGCAGTCTAAACTCACCCAGTATGGAGAATGTTGATATCTGTGCTGTAACAGAAAACTGGGTCAAGGCTCACAACAGCACCCTAACACTACCAGGTTACACCTCATACTGTGCTGTACAGCCTCAAAACATGGAACAAGCTACAAAAGGAGGGTGACTAGCAATAATTGTCAAGGATAACCACACCTCCATGTTGGTACCACAACAAGAAGCAGCATGGACTAGCCATGGTCAAGTAACAGTGGCTAAAACTGCCCCCCAGTTTATAGCCTGCTACAGACTACTGTCCCAACACCAGGAACTGCACCTGGCCTATGTTGGAATACATGAATATATCAAGTCCTCCAAACCACATTATATTGGGTGACTGAAAATACCCAGACATAGACTGGGAGTATTATACTAGCTCCAACACTGTAGGACAAAAGTTCATAGAATCCATAAACCAAAATGCCCAGGAACAATGTACCACTCCCACAAGAGGGGTAAGCATACTGGATGTGATAATCAGCAACATGGGTGCTGGATGGCAAGATGAGAAGTGTATTGCTCACTGGTAAGACCAGACCATAAAGTAATCGCACTGGATATACACATCCTGACCACAGTCCCTGACCAGAAAACCACAGTGAAAAGCATGTGTAAAGCAAAATTTGCACTCCTCCAAACTGATGTGGAATCCATTAAAGGTCCTGTGCAGGTGCAAAATATGGGCCACACCTCAGAACCTGTTATACAGGCATTCCATGAACACTGCCAGGAATGCTTGGATTATGCAATCCTAAATTAAAACAAGACACAATGCCATACATGCAGGTATCTGGCATGGTGGACACCAGCCATAACCAAACCATGCAAGAGAATGAAGAAGCTACTACATGATAGAGCAAACATAAAAAAGAAGTAATCACTGATCAGTAGTATGGCAATAAAATATGTCCACACATACAATCCACTAAGGCCAGCTACAACAAGTTGAATCTGTGAATCTTGAGGCAATGTTACACCTGCCCCAAGTACACAGACAACCCCCAACTCACCCCAAGAAATACAAATATATGTGAGAGATGCAACCATCTATCCAAACTGGAGGCTGAGCTCCCTCAACTCAGTACTCCCAAAACTAGTCAGGAGGAGAAGGTAACCAGACACACCACAAACCCAGTCCCACATAGACCTATCACAACTGCAAACCAAAGACATAAACACAGAAAAACATTCCCAGAGGCCCGAATTACAAACACACCACACCAACAGAGGCCTCCAAAGCAGACACCCAATCAAACAACCTCCAAACATAGCACATGCAACACATAGTACACAAAGCTGGTGTGCCAAACAGTCACAGGCCAGAAGGAGAAACAACATGCCTGATACAGTTGTAATAGGTGACTCCATAGTGAGACACGCTGCTGTCCCGCACACCAGACTGAACAAGGGAAAAGGTACAGTAAGCTGCCTGTAGGCTGCAACAATACACCACATAACACAAGTATACAGGTCACCCCAAAGCAAGTAGAAATATGATGCAGTCATAGTCCATGCTGGTGTGAATGACCTGAGATGTACCTCCCCGGACTACATGAAAAGAGACATAGATAAGCTCTCTGATTATGTAGTCCAGGCCGGTATGACACTGACCGTTTGCAGCATCCTACCCTCACCAAGAATGATGCCACAGTACAAACACAGAATGATCAGTTATAACAAGTGGCACAATTACTGGTGTCATTCCAAGGGGATCCAATGTCTGTCTGCTTGGGATGTCATGCTTTACAAGCCACGCAGCTGTTCCAGGGATGGCTTGCACCTGTTACCCCTGGGCATCTGGATATTGGATAAGGCTTTTGCCACCTCCATAGAGCCTTTCATATGCAAGGCTGAAAGGACTAACCCACCACCCTACAACACATAAGTGGAAAGAAATATAAGGGTAATGCTGACCAATGCCAGATGTGTAAACCTCAATATGCATGCTCCCGAGGCCATCCCCAGTATGGAGAACATCGATGTCTGTGCAGTGACAGAAACCTGCTGCAAGCCTCCTGACAGCACACCAGCACTACCAGGTTATACCACATATCATGCGTTATGGCCCCAAAACCTGGAACAAAACATAAAAGGAGGGTGAGTATCCATATTCAGCACAGACACCCATACGTCCAGGTAACTGACAATGCACAAGGCATTGGAGTCCACCCATGTGCAACTAACCATAGGCAAGACTGCTGTACAGTCTGTAGCATGCTACAGACCACACTCTCACACACAGGAACCCCACCCAGCCGTCATGAAGACACTGGACAGTATGAATGTCCCACCAAATACCAAACAAGGTACTCACAAATTACCACATAGGTGGTAAACCATTATGTATGGAAGGAGTAATCAGGGACCTAGGGACACAAGTGGACAGTAACCTGTTATGTGACACTCACATTGCCAATGTGGCTAGGAAGACTGTCTATATTGGACACCGTATCATGAAAGGATTCACATCTACGTCAACAGAGGTCATTGTGCCCCTATACTGTTCTCTTATCAGACCCATAATCTAGTACAATGCCTCATTTGGGATGTACCTTACCTGACACCTGCAGCAGTTAGAAAGACCTCAAAGGTACCTCACCAAGAGGATAAAGGGTCTCAAATATATGTCATATGCTGCCTGGCTGTAGACACCCCAGCTGAATGCAGTCACATACTGCCTACACAGAGGCATTGTATGTCTGTTGTACAAGGCCATGTCCAACACAGGAGTAATGGACATGCTCCACCCCAGAAAACTCAAAGCCATCGGAGCTGTGAGAGTGAGAGATGTCAACCTCAACAAATAATGAAATAGGATGTGCTGGAGGGACAGATACATAACCCAGAGGCTCCCCACACCCTGGAACAGAATCCCACTCCATGTTAGGCAGAGCCCCTCACTGACACTCTTCAACAGGAATCTTGCCAAGTGGATGGATGATCGTAGATTTACACTGGGGGTCTTCACTGTGTCATGTCCAGACAGAGGCACAGCAAAGCAAATCATAAATGGCCATAATATTCACATAGCAAGGGGTGGCAAAAGCCACACACACTCTGGCTAGGCTTACAAATGCCCTAGGGTGGATAGCCTAGTATGAACCTATGAACCTATGAAGATACAAATTGTACAGGACACTAAGGATAATCCCAAGGCTTCCACAACTGATGGTAGGAACCATGTTGGGAATTCACAGATATGCTCTGAATCACACAAATATTACAAACAACATACCAAACACACACACATATTGCCAACATACATCCTGACAGGTGCAGTGCAACCCCCCCCCAGAATGCAAAATATCTATCCCAGCAGACTGCTGACCCCCTAACATTGTAGATGCTGAGGTAACAGCCAGCATCTACAAAGCAAAACACACAGCAGCAATGGTATGAGATGGTGTCCTGGGCTGAGTCCAACATGGACTCCAAGAAGAATGGAATGCCAAATCACACTACTGCTCAATGTCAGCCTTACCACAGGATATGTACCCAAAGAGCAGTGTACAACAACAGTGGTCATTCTCAACAAAGGTGTTGCCTGAATGGATACTGAAAACTACCACCCCAGAATCCTGAGAAGCTTGGTCTGCACAGCTATGGAAAGGATCAGCATGTACCGCAGACATAAAGATATTGGGGACCTACTAACACCAGACCCTACCCAGTGTGGCTTTCTTAAGTGCAGATCCTGCCCCTAAACATGTTTGACTCATTTGAAACAGTCATTAAGGTCATTGATGAGGGCAATGTGGTCCACACAGCGTAGCTGGACCTTGCAAAGGCTTCTATACAATACCCTACATGTTCATTATAGATATGCTCACCAGCTTAAATATAAACCCCTATGTCAGTAGAGGGGTTGCAAACCAGACCAAGGACAGAACTGACATGGCCAGACATGCTGCAGCCATGTCAGACTACAAACCAAAACAAGACAAACCAGATATAACTGGCATCCCACAAGCCTTGGTCCTGGGACCTCCCTCGTTTGGTATATATGTCCCATAGGTACAGGCCAACATGGAAGGACTGTGTCTGAACATGTTTGCAGAGGACTACAAACTGCCCACCATATCTGACCCTCCAGCTGACACAAGCATCCCACAAAAGGGCCACATAGAAACAGACAACTGGTGCCATAGTCATGTCAGCAAGCTAATTGCAGAAAAGTGTATAGTCAACCCCGTGGATATACAGTAAGTGCCCACCAATTACCACATAGGTGTTAACCCATTACGTACTTAACATGTAATGAGAGACCTGGGGACACAAGGTGATAGATATCCTGCATTGGACAAACATGTGGCTGTAGTGTTTACAGAAACATACCATATACCCACCTAATCATGAAGGTTGTCAGATCTAGATAAGGGGAGGTCATTGTGGCTCTGCAGTCATCCTTCATCAGCGTTACAATTGACTACAATAGCCCCTGTGGGATGTACCTCAGCAGACACCTCCATCAACTGTAAAGTCCCCAACAGTACCTCACCAGGAGTATCAAAGAGCTTGCACAGATGCCATGTGTTGCCTGATTAAACAAACTGCAGCTACACACACTGCCATACTGCCCACCCAGAGGCAAGCTGTGCCTGATGTATAAAGCCATGTCCAAGCTGGAATCAATAAACATGCTGCACCTTGTACAATCTGAATGGCAGTGAGCTATGCACATGAGAGACCTGAACCCCAGCACTGACATACATAGGACAAGCTGTACTGCATGATCCATAACACAGAAGCCACCCCCACTCATGAGTAAACTCCCAGTACAGGCTATCCATAGAATCACTCATCGATTCTCCTCAAGAGGAATCTTGATGAGTGGATGGGAGATGGTAGGTTTACCCTGGGTATCACTGTTATGTCACAGGTAGACAGAGGCACAGTATACTAACCATGACATATGTCATGGCAAACTCCACTTACAATGTGTGTCAAGGACAAACACACTCTCCGACTAGCATTAGAAATGGCCTAGGGCACATCGCTAGTGTTTGCAAATGTACACCTATGTTGTGGAATACACTACCAATGTTGGACAAGCCTGGTTTAAGTAGTTCATATCTGAACATAATGCAACATGGTCAGATGTGCACAACTGGCCCCTAACCAGGCTGTTGTGCTCACTATGGAAATGTAAAGCAGTGATAGGACTAAAGCCCAGGATACTGTCCACCACAGTCAAAGTACTGAACCAGTACACCATACGGTACTACAGTGTTAGGTCAGTATGAAAGGATGTTGACAACTGTATGCAAAGTATCCCATGCAAACCCTGCAGGCACAGTATAATCCCTGTTGTGTTCACACACAAAGCAGTCGGACAGTAACTACACAACATGACACACAACACACAACCATAAACGAGAGATATTTGTTGAAGTTCACACTCATCCACAAATGTGGTGGGCTGCAGAGTTCAACATATGGAAAGCTCACACTGGGCATGCTCACACACTTTGATAAATGAGACATATGTCAGACAACATGCCATGGGAAGGCTGAACTGGGCATGCTCACACACTTAGGTCAAATCTCAGTTTAGCAGTTGGCCACACATATCTGGTATTTGTATGTGTTATTCCAGGAACCAACCACATTACAGCAATCTGCCCAGTGCACACAGTTAAATGACTACAGAGACATACGTGATATAGTGGATCCCTCCCATATGCAAACATCTTCCACAGATACACAAGTTGTTCATACAAACAGGGAATGCTATGGCAATAAAGACCTGCAAACAGTCTATCAGCAACAAATAATGTGCATTTGACAATTAAACATATGGGTGTAGAGGTCAACACTAGGCTGTTTGCCCTAGGGAATGACAGCTTAGCCAGAGTGTGCTTGGTGTCTGCCTCCCCAGTACAGTAGTCTACTGTGCCACTGTAAAGTAGGTCACATAAGGCACTGTGTGAGGCTAGTGTGCTGTGCCTCTGTCAAGCAGGGACACAGTGGAGATCCCAGGGTTTGAATTTGCTAAGCCACAGCCATGTTGTTGGTGTGTGCTGGAAGAGGGTTGCTGAGGACCTCTAACAGTAAGTGGGCTTCAATAACAGACTGAGGGGAGCCTTATCTGCATTGCCTGGACAATTTCACTGTCAACACTGTGTCCTGATGATTATGAGGGATTGAAGTGTCATGCTGGTACTGTTCAGAGATGTCCTCCCTCTGTGGGCTACTGCTCTGCAATGTATTAGCTCACTCTGTTGGACAGCTCATATATGGCTGGTGTACATCTGACAGGTGTCCTGTTGTGGAGCAGTCATGGGTATATTTGGGATAGCATGATCAATGCAAACCTTCCACATGCTCATAGAATGCAATTGTCAAGGATTATGCAGAGTGGCCTGTATACTCCCCCAGCATGGGTCCTTTGAAGTCTTCCATCCCAGTCTTCACAAGTGTAAAGTCTGCTTTTGATAAATACAGTTTGTTTGCAGTGACAACCTTGCCTGGGGGTGGGGATGGGATATGGATGGCCAGGAAAGGTGGGTATGGTCAGATATCAACAATGGTGGTCTACCTCTGGTGTGGAACAGTGAGTACCCATGTTGTAGATGGTCAGGTGCAATATGTATTCCCCCTTGTGGCTGTGGTGAGTGGTTCTGCCATAGCACATGGACTCACAAATTGTAGTGGCTGTAGGGTAATGTTGTAGAGGCCTGAGTAGTTCCCACACACAATATGCCTGTACCTGACGTTAACAACTGGAATGGTGTATGTGAACACCTGCATATCTTGGCACTGTGCCCAGGGAAGCAAAGTGTGTGTCCTGGATGTGGGATGGGTGGTCAGGACTGGTTGTGTTGTGTGTTACAGGTCCTGTGGTCACAAAGCATGGTATAAAACATAACCTGCCAATGCCATGTGCATATCTGACCCTGACATAGGTGGCTGCAAATGCATATATATGCTATCCCCCACCTGACAGGTAGTACTAGATGTACATACCTCTGTAGAAATAATTATGTCAGCACCCTATAAATACTGCAGGTGCAGAACAGATGCCCAGTAATCCGGATAGTGTGTTCTGCTAATGCGTCCGTCTCGAGTGTCATAACATAGGTAGGAGTTTGAATCCTGTAAATGCTCAGTGTGGGTGTGTGTGAGTGGGGTTGGTGTGTGTGCAAGTCTGTGTGAGGGAAATGTCCCTTTTGGCAACTGGGAAAACGCACTACAGGATGCACATTCCCCTTTCTAAACACTGATGATGTCAGCACCCTATAAGTACAGCAGGAGAAGGGAAACTTCCCAGTAATGTGAATAGCACGCTCTGCTAATGCGTCCTTCTCGAATGTCATAACATAGTTAGGTAGGGGTTTAAATCCTGCAAATGCTATGTGTGTGAGTGGGGTTGCTGTGTGTGCAAGTCTGTGTGAGAGAAATGTCCCTTTTGGCAACTGGGAAAACACACTGCAGGATGCACATTCGCCTTTCTAAACACTGATGATGTTAGCACCCTATAAGTACAGCAGGAGAAGGGAAACCTCCCAGTAATGCAAATAGCACGCTCTGCTAATGCGTCCGTCTCGAGTGTCATAACATAGTTAGGTAGGGGTTTGAATCCTGCAAGTGTGTGTGTTTGGATGAGGGGGGTTAGTGTGTGTGCAATTCTGTTTGAGAGAAATGTCCCTTTTGGCAACTAGGAGAACACACTACAGGATGCACATTCCCCTTTCTAAACACTGATGATGTCAGCACCCTATAAGTACAGCAGGAGAAGGTATGTGGCATGGACAATGACTGAGTCATATGTGTCCATGCCTCTGACTGACCTGTATGCTTGTGTTATGTGGTGGACCATAGTGCCCCATGGGCATATCACTGTGACCTTCACCTTGTCCAGCCTGGTGAGCGTGACCTCACTGTACCGGACAATAAAGGTACCTAACACAACTGTGGCAGGTGTGTTGTCTAGCCGTACAGGCTGTGACTGTTTGGCACACAGGATTTGTGTGCTATGTGTTATGCGTGATGTGTTCTGGCATAACATATGCCTGTGTGCCAGCTGCAGAGGTGTCTGCCGCTCAGGCAGGATGCTATTCTTAGGCTCCACGAATGGCCCAGTGTGTTCACGTGCTTGTATTGCTGTCAGTGTAGGTCTACATCAGACTGGTATTGTAGTCACTGTAGTATTTCATGCCACCTGACAGGTTATGCCAGTACTGGGTTCAGAGTGCTTAGTCCCCAGTTTGGCTATGTGGTTCCATCTCATACATGTGTTGTACGTCCATGTGTAGGGAGAGGGTTGACTGTGTACATGTGGCAGCTGTGACATTGCCACATGACCCACATATTCCACAACTGTACCATAGAGGTGACTGACAACTGACCTTTGCACATGCTACCATAGTATTGTGATTGCCATGGTGATTAACAGCACATAGGGCCAATGGGGAACAAGGTACATAGGGTCATAGGTTCATAGGTTCATACTAGGCTATCTGCCCTAGGGCATTTATAAACCTAGCCAGAATGTGTTTGGCTGTCGCCATCCATTGTAAATATATCTTGCCATGCCCTTTTCGAGGTTAGTATACTGTGCCTCTGTCTAACAGTGACACAGAAGTGATACCAGGGTAAACCTACAATGTCCCATCCACTCATCAAGATTCCTCTTGAAGAGAGTCAATGAGGGACTCTGCCTAACCTGGACTGGGATTTTATTCCAGAGTGAAGTGAGCCTCTGGGTTATGAATCTGTCCCTCCAGCATGTCCTATTTATTTCAGTGCTGAGGTTCAAGTCTCTCAAGCGTGTAGCTCGATGGGATTTGGATATTCTCAGGTGCAGCATGCCCATTAATTCCGGGTTTGACATGGCTTTATACATCAGGCACAGATCGCCTCTGAACAGGCGGTATGCCACTGAGTAGAGCTGGGGTTTCTTTAACCGGTCAGCATATGGCATCTGTTTGAGCCCTTTGATCCTCTTGGTGAGGTACTTTTGGGGTCTTTCCAGTTGCTGCAGGTGTCTGGTAAGGTACATCCCAACAGGGGCATTGTACTCAATTATGGGCCTGATGAGGGATGAGTAAAGAGGCACGATGTCCTCCCCTCATCTAGATGTGAATCCCTTCATGATGGGGTGGGCTATATAAAATGTCTTTCTAACCACTTTGGCCACGTGGTTGTCAAATGAGAGATTGCTATCAACTTGGGTCCCCAGGTCCCTAATTACTTCTTCTGTACTTAATGGATTACCACCTATGTGGTACTTTGTGGGCACTTTGTTTTGCCAAAGGGATGACTATACACTTTTTAGCATTCAGCTTGAGGCCATGGCTCTGGCACAAGTTGTCTGTTTCTATGAGGCCCTTTTGGAGGATGCTTGTGTCGGCTGGAGAGTCGATTATGGCGGCCAGTTTGCAGTCATCTGCATATTTGGTCAGCCACAGTCCTTCCGTGTTGGCCTGTACCTCCGATAAATATATACCAAACAAGAGAGGTCCCAGGACTGAGCCTTGTGGGACACCACTTGTAACTGGTTTGGAGTCTGGCATGGCTCCAGCAATTCTAACCATGTGGGTTCTGTCCTTGAGCCAGTGTGCAATCCATCTAGTGACATAGGGGCTTATATTTAAGCTGGTGAGCTTCTCTAGAATGCCCGAGTGGGGTATTGTATCGAAGGCTTTGCGAGGTCCAGGTAGGCTGTGTGGACCACCTTCCCCTCGTCAATGGCCTTGGTGACTGTTTCAAAGAAATCAACCAGGTTTGAGAGGCAGGATCTGCCCTTAACAAAGCCAAACTGGGTATGATCCAGTGTCTGTAGGTCCCCAATATCTTTATTTATGAGGTCCATGATGATCCTTTCCATAGCTCTGCAGACCGAGCTAGTGTGGCTTATGGGGCGATAGTGTCCAGGATCCATTGAGGCACCACCTTTCTGTAGAGGGACCACTGTTGCTGTACGCCACTCTTTGGCCACATATCCTGTAGTAAGGCTGGGATTGAACAGTAGTTTTATGTTTGGTTGTAGCTCTTCTTGGAGTTCATGTAGGACACAGCCCGGGACACTGTCTGGTCCCATTGATGCAGTGTGTATTGCTTTGGAGAGGGCGGCTCTTACCTGAGCATCTGAGATGTCAGGGGGGCAGCACTCTGCTGGGATACATATTTGCCCTTTCGGTGTGGGGGGGGAGTTTGTGCTGAACCTGTCAGCTAGGATGTTGGCAATGTCTGTGGGTTTGGTGTTTGTATTGACATTTTGGACTACCTCTGAGCATATCTGGGAATTACCACCCAGGTTCCTAACATAACTAAAGAAAGCCTTGTGATTATCCTTAGTGTCCTGTGCAATTTCTCTCGAAGCTGGCCTTAGACAATCCTATGAGTGCCTGTAGTTATTTGCTAATACTGATCAGTGATGCCTTCCCTTTTTGGGATTTTGCTGTATCATTTAGTAGCTTCCTCCTTCTATTGTGTAGTTTGTTTATGGCTGGGGTCCACCAGACAGGACGTCTGCCTTTGGAGGATTGGGTCTTGGTTTTATTCGGGATCACATGATCCATGCATTCCTGAAGGTGTCCATAGAATGCATTTATAGAGGAATCTGCGGTCTGGTCTGTAGTTTCCACAGGCCCGGGGGCTTTGAAGGTTTCCA
Source organism: Protopterus annectens (assembly GCF_019279795.1). Taxonomy (NCBI): domain Eukaryota; kingdom Metazoa; phylum Chordata; order Ceratodontiformes; family Protopteridae; genus Protopterus; species Protopterus annectens. The sequence goes on from NC_056731.1 coordinate 953,980,268, forward strand.
CCTCAGTTTTGAGGAGTGTGAATTTGCTTTAGAGAAGTTGTTCACTGTGGTGTTCTGGGCAGGGGTGGGGTCGGGATGTGAATATCCAGTGAGATTAGTTTATGGTCTGATCTTACCAGTGAGGGATACACTTCTGGTCTGGAGCATAGAGTCCCCATGTTGGTGATGATCAGGTCCAGTATGTTTCCCCTTCTTGTGGGAGTGGTAACAAGTTGTTCCATAGCATTTGAGCTCATATATTCTAGGAATCTTTGGCCTAGGGTGTTGGAGCTAGAGTCATGCTCCCAGTCTATGTTTGGGTAGTTGACGTCGCCCAATATAATGGTGTTTGGAGAGACCTTCATATTTTCCACTGTTCTCAGGAAGGCCGAGTGCAGTTCTTGGGTTTGGGAGGGTGGTCTGTAGCAGGCTATAACCTGGAAGGCAGTTTCACCCATTGTTAGTTGCACATGGATAGTCTCTGATGCTTGGTGCTTTGCCACCAACCTGGAGGTGTGGGTATCTTTGATGAATATCAATACTCCCCCTCCTTTTGTGGTTCGTTCCAAGTTTTGGGGCTGAAAAGCATGGTATGAGGTATAACCTGGTAGTGCTGGGGTGCTCTCAGTAGCCCTGAACCAGGCATCTGTTACTGCACAGATATCGATGTTCTCCATGCTAAGGAGAGTTTCGAGTGCATGCATCTTGATGTTTAGACTTCTGGCGTTGGGTAGCATTACTCTTAGTTTCTTATCCCTTGTGATACCTATGAAGGTGGGTTTGTCATTTGAGCCTTGCCTAACAAAGGCACTATGGGGGTAGCAAGAGCCTTTGCCAATATCCGAAAGCCCAGGGGTGACAGGTGCAAGCCATCCCTAGCGAAGCAGGTGGTTCAACAGAAGATGAATATGTGAGGGTGTAGTGCCTGTGATTAGTTAGCAGTAGCATATATGACTGCTCACGTGGACAAATGCCAGGTAAGTCATATGCAATGTGTCACAGGCAACGTACATGTGAACAGGACAAACAGTGACATTCTGTCAAGTGAGACATGGACATACATATAGTAAGCTATGCAGATGTCACTAGGAGTCCACAGAAGCTCTGTAACTATGCATTGCAGGTGGGATCAGTATTCCAGGGTAATTGCAAGCAAACATGCATGCAAACAAAGCTACAGTAAGCAGGGCTGCATGTAGTCCATTGTACAACAAACAAGCTGTACCACTTCCAGTAGGTAACACTGCAAATATGCAGGCACTATGCACATGTACATGGAAATACACAGGTCAGATGGCTAGGGTCCAGTCTCAGTGCACACAAGTGTACAGACCATGTACTGTCAGGATGTACAATAACTGGATGGAAACCCATGTGCTCATACCTGCAGTAATACACATGTCAAATAACAGACACTGAGCCTTCACTCAGTGGTTCCATACTTAGTAGGATGTATGCTACCTGGCCTGCCACCACAGTATCCCTGACATGTATGGGGACTCTCCCTCCTGTGACAGTTAGTTTTGTGTGTTGGGGCTGTCTAGCATGGTATGAGATGTGAGCTTGCAGTGCTAGGGTGCTCCTGTGTGTCCTGTACCAGTCGTGTAGTACTGCACACATATCAACATCCTCAAACATCCGCATTGCAGAGTCCAGTGTGGGCAACATGCCACTTGCAGTTTACATGTCCATCATTGCGTATTAATACTTTCATTACCTTATCCCTGTGCTACCTATGTATGTAGCCTTCTGTTGACATCCTTACCACCAGTATGCCAACATGTGCAGATGATACACTATGGTACTTACCATGGGTGTAGACAACAGTACATGACAATCATACCCTTACTGCATCAGGCATGCTGTGATATACCCACAATTATTTCAGCACACAGTACTGTTAACAACATGATACTATTACTACATGTCTATGTAGTCACCCTGTGCATCAGCAACATGTTAACCTGTACCTGCACTGATGTTACAGATTGCAGGAGGTGGCACAGTCTCATCATATGCACAGGGTGTGAACTTGGTATGCCTGAGTCAGCCACCAATACCACCGATTGACATGTATGTGTATGTGTGTTGGTGAGGGACAGCAGTACAAGGTGGGGCAATGTTGATGCAGTGTGTGCATGTATGCGGTAGCCCTAGGTGTTGTCAATTTGCATGTGTGTATGGATGCACACAGTTCCACCTCATGGCTGCCATATACTGGTGTTTGTGGACAGCCACAGACTGTACCTGCCAGGTCATACAGATCAGTGTCTCTGGCCACGGACACGGTACCTGTGCCTTGCAGGGGTGCTACGGACCGTATCCAGTACCAACCCAGACTGGGTACTGTCATCAGAAGCAGGTGTTCATTGACTGGACACAGATCCCTGTCGGGCCTGGCCAGAGCCACGTGCACGTGGTCTCCTGGGGCGGTCTGATGACAGCACAGACCCAGCATTGCTGGGGCTGCTGCTGGCACTATGGGGGTGGCCGCGGCCCTGTTGTCATCCGCGATGACTGCCAGCTGCTGCTGTTGCTGGCATACGCCCACGTCGATGCCTCAACCGTCCACCATCGCCCTGGCTCATGGACATGTAGTTGTGGAACCGGTCTAATATGTCCCCACAACGTCTGTCTATGACATCGGTGAAATTACGGATGGCAGCCGCAATGTCACGCATACTGTCAGTCATGGCTGTGCGACATGCTGTCAGCTCCCTCAGACCCTGTCTGGTGTACCATTCCATACGTGACTGTGCCTGCATGACAGCCCAAAACATAGCTGAGGTTGTAAGACCTCTGTGGGCACGTCTGACAGGGGCAGTACGCCCATGGATGCTCCCACGAGAACCCCTGGACATCTGTCTGTGTGGTACCATCTCAGGGCCATGCCCATGGCTGCTGTGTGGGGAGGCATGTGCCACAGATACCACATTACCCTGGTCAATGCCCACTGTATGCTGTCCATCACCTAGGGACATTGGTGACAAAGGGTGTATTGGCAGGATAACTGTGCGCATTGATGGGGTTGACAGCTGTGTACTGTCAATCGGCTGACCAATGATGGACCCTGGCATACCTTCCTGTGCCATTACACAGATGTCATCATTATCAGTACCCATGGCACCTGATTCAGGTTCCCTGCTGCATGACACCAGAGCAGCACCAGAACCTGTGGGAGGGAAACAGGAAACACAGTTTACAATGTCTACACAATATTACCAGTGATGCACACATCCACACATGCACAGGTCCAGACATGCACACATGCACACATGCACACATGCACAGGTGCACAGGTGCACAGGTGCACACATGCACACATGCACACATGCACACATGCACACATGCACACATGCACATGCACACAGTTGCACACAATTGTACACTACTCAGTATGCGTGATATCAACACACAGACACAGACACACCTGCATGCATACAAAGAGCACTACTAAGTGAGCCTAATATTACTATTACTATCAAGACTATTACAGGTATTGTTAATACACACTCACCAGCATGGATAGGCTGCATTGCTGTTACACCGGAGGGACCTGCAGAAGTGAGGAAACTAATGTCAGTGGGCACAACTGTGCCATTGTTACTGAGTATGATACAGGTCAGTAGTACAACAGTCGCCTTTCACAGGTCAGCTGCTAATATTGAGGATATCACACTTGCACATTAAATACTATGATGACAGCTACAAACCAAGGACACACCTCACACATGCATTAACTACCAGTGTACACAACAGTCAACTATACATATGGCATATTACCTGCACGCTCATAGTCTTGCTGCTGCGTGGCTCCAGCCTCCATCATAATGCATGTCTGCTGCTGTTGTTGTTGCTGGCGGACTGGAGCCACTACACTCATGAGTAGTCCCTCCAGTCTGGTGAGTGGGGGATGTGTAGCCACCCCACCACCTGTGGCGACCTGTTGCCTGTGGATATCCAACGCACGCTGACGGACATTTCTGATTAAATCACTGCAGTGATGTCATACCTGCTCATATGTCCTATTATGCGTGCCTATGTCATTTACCCGACGGACCAGGTCTTGCCACAGTGCAGCCCTCTCCTGCTGATTCTGGCTGGTGCGGGAAAAGAGTATTGCATAATCCCGCACCAGGCTCTGGTGTATCTCCTCATCCTCAGCTGCGGAGTAAGCTGGATTTCGTGGGTGAGCCATGTACCTGAAAAAGAAAATAACCTGATATCAGCAATATATGTCAGCAGAATTTGGCACACATACTACACATGCTACTCGACTGTTATGATACAACATATCTCACATATATAGCATCTGTCTGTCTATTGGTGGATACACATGTAAATGGCCAGGTATCAGTGCTCAGCCAGCAACTGTGCAACAGTACCTGGCACACTCCATATGACATACTACCAAACCCCAGCAGTCAGAACACTGATTCAGGTCCAGAGCACCTCCTCACTCTGGGGTTTGTATCTAGGTACTGTATGGCCTACATCATCAACTACTGTGAGCTGACCACAAACTAATTGCCCTGGATATACATATCCCACCTCCACCACCAGCACAAATGACTATAGTGAATAACATTGCAGATGCAAACTTTACACTTTGTAACAGTGACATGGTATCCTTTCAGCCCACTGGGCCAGTGGAAGACACAACCCACAATGCTGACCCCTACACAAATGCTTTCTACGGACATCTCTGAGAATGCATGGATCATGCAATCCCATATATGACCAAGACACTCTCCACAAAGGGACAGCATCCTGTCTGGTGGACCCCAGCCATAGACAGATTGTATTACAAAAGATGGAAGCTACTGCAAGACAGAGCATAATTCCATAAAGGGAAGGCATGTCTGAGCAGCACTAGTAAGGATCTATTTTCCCTCATACAAACATCCATGGGCAACTTTGAGAGGGAAATCAAGAGGGACACTACAGATAACCAGAAGGCCTTCTTCAGTTATGTTAGCAACCTGGTCAGAATCCCTCCTCTATGCTCATAGTTAGTACACAACAACAAATAATTCACTGAAACCACAGATATTGACAACATTGTGGCAGACAGGTTCAGTGCAGGTGTCACCCCTCCTTCTCCCCAAAATAAGACATAGTTATCCCAGCTGACTGTAACCTCCCTGTCATCACAGATGTCCAGGTGAGAGCGGCCCTCAGGAAAGCAGAATACACAACATGACTGGGACCTGATGGTATCCCGGTTGCATGCTACATGAACTCTGACAGGAGCTAAACACACATATAGAAGTGCTATGTAACACTAGCCTGACTACAGGATATGTACCTGTACACTGGCGCACAGCAGCAGTGGTTCCACTCCACGAAGGAGGCACCTCAACATACCAATACAATACAACACAATACAATACATTACAATACAATACTATACAATATGCTATTGCCCTGGGACTACAGCAGCATACTGTTCTGCTACCCTGACCATTGTGACACATGTGGTGTGATGGTACCTGCTGCTGTCACACAGTTACACAGGGTGACTCATATGGCATATTACCTATCTGACTAACATTCAGCAGGGGTATGTGTGACATGTACTCATGGGGAGTCTTGCTTCTTAACACTGTGTGGTTTATTGCAGGGTATGTCTTATCTGTGGGTAGGAACCTTTACCTCCACATGTGCTCTCTATTGCAGTGGCATGGATGACACACAGCAGTCATTTAGGTTGTGGATGGTGTGAGGTGTTACTATGGTTGTTGGACATCTGTCATGGGTGTGACTTACATATGTAAATCCAGGAGTGGTAACCTCTATGTGGGTAGTATGTGTGTACTCTGTGGTGTTGTCAGTCACTGTGCATTGGTAATGTGTTTGAGTGCATTGTCACAGTGTTGTACATGTCACTGTGTCCTTCTCCATATCTGTAGCTGTCATGTGAGGTACATACCATGGCAGCCATTATGTGGTGTGGAGGGTACACTGACCTACATGTCCATAGCTGACACACCATGTCTGCTGACACATACCATGTGCAGGTATTCCAGGAATAGTGTGCCACTGTGAATATCATTGGGGGGACTATTGTACACATTTATGACCCTGTTCACCCCTGACACATGCAGTGGTGGGCAGCCAATCACATATCTGGTGGTTACTGGTGTAGGTGATTTGAAATGGGGTATGGTACTCCAGTTTTGACACTGGTGTTCACTCCATGCCTTTGTCACCAGGCACCTGTTGCAATACATCTGTACACATGTGCCTCACTCAGAATATATATACATCTCTTTCTCTCTCTATCTATATATATATGTATATAGATATATATATATATATAAATATATATATATATATATATATATATATATATATATATATATATATATATATGTCTGTATACATATACACATATATATATATTGATGTACATATATTGCTATAGAGATGGAGGGTGTGACACAGAGGGGTGAGAGTGACAGAGGGGTGGGACAGGGGTGTTGAGGCCGTCATATACAGTCATACCTGTAGATAGTCAGATCAGTCTGTCTATGTATATGTATCTACATATATCTATATCTGTATGTGTGTATTACATATATATGTTTGTACATATTCTATCTATCTACATCTGTCTATGTATTCCTACATCTCTCTCTATGTATGTATACATATATGCATATTATATATATATATATATATATATATATATATATATATATATATATATATATATATATATACATACATACATACATATTTTGACATACATACGTATCCATATGATAGACAGGTATATCAACATGTTTGTCTACCATACTGTATACACACACTAACATACTGCTAAACATACATAACTGTGAAACCTACTTTGTACATTGCACTACAACCTACATTCAACCTACATTGATATGTGCACATAGATGCTCTCACATACAAATGTATGTACAGCCTTCACTGATAGTTGCTGTATGTCCCCTGCCCTTTGCACATCTTCATATACATATGGATACAGACCAATGACACATATGGAGGGTTCACAGTATGTAGACCTTTATAGTATTACTTTACATTACCTGTGTTTGTCACAGCTGCTTGTGTTGCCATCTGGTTTTGTGTCCTGCTGCTCCACTTGCCAGTTGTCAGCTTTCAGGTGGCTGTTGCTGAACAGTTTTGTTTGTGTATGTTTAATTTCATTTTTCTGTCTCTGTCTCTGTCTCTGTCTCTCTCTCTCTCTGTCTGTCTCTCACTTCCTCCTCAGGGTGCAATGAAAGTATTGCATGTGTGGACTGGGAGTACAGCATACTTTTGTAGGTATCTGCATATGTCCATGTGATGGCCTCTGCACCAATTGTTAGCCAGCATTTGCTAATTGCATGCAGCCAGTTGTGTACTGATTGCAGTTCTCACTGTGATTTCAGAACAGTGCTATAAAAGGTATGTGAGATAGGCATAGCCCTTTCAGATTTTAAGGGCAGGGACCATGCTGGTATGCTGTGGACAATGTTCTGTGAGTGTAAAGGTTGGTATCTCTCTCATATTTCCAGCTGTGTTGTAGATTAACATTCCTCCATTCATTTCTCCAGTTTCCTGTACTAACTGTGTATGTACACTGACACCTACGACTACTACTACTGTTAATGTGTGTGTGTGTGTGTGTGCTTTCCTTGCACTTTTGCTTGCACTTTGTTGCTATGGCTTCAATATTTGCCCTTTACAGTCACTACTTGTATGCCTGCTAGGTGTCCTGACTGTAGTGTGCTGCTGTGGCTTTCCTATTTTCCATGTACATTCACACCTTGGAATGCTTGCTATATCTGCTAGGGTGTTACAGCATGCAGTGTGGTCTGGCCATGGTGTGGGCCTTGACATCTATTAGGGTATTTGAGTATGCTGCTGAGCAGGCCCCAGAGACTCTCAGGTGCATCTGTTATCTGCCTCATGGAATGGTACATATCAGTGGGGTACACCCATTAAATTGTCTGGTATGCTGCAGTTGTGACTGTGGGATAGCATGAGCATATGTATTACTACACTTTTCTGCCATGCAAGTGGTGCATACTTTCAGGACTCCATAGTTACCATTGCATGTGTTGTAACACCTTTCTGCCTACTGTTTGTACATTTCACATGGAGTCTGTGGGGCATCCCTGTAACTCATTCACTGTTGCTATGTCTAGGCTCTTAACTATTCAAATATGGTGGTGTCAGACCTCTCATGTGTACAAATATTTGCAGGTTGTCCACATTTCTGCCTCATATTTTGGTCAATATCTCATGCACAGCTTTTTCTGGCAAATCACTCTGGGCTCAAGTCAGAATATAGTGACAAACATTCAAGTTTCAGACTTCATACCCTTCCAAACATCCCACAAAATGCAGAACCTGTTACTCTCTGAACTGTCTAAGTTTGTTGTAACATTATTTGTAATGTGTCCCTGGTTTTGGCCCTTTGCTCCACATATTTTATTACTTGGTCCGGATGTGTTCCTGTAAGAGGTTGTGGGGTATGGGCAGTGATTATCCTGCTGTGAGTATGTGTGTGGCTTGCAAGGTGCTACAGTGACATTATTACCTACTAGCTACCAACTAGCATGGCTGTTTCTGTTCACACACTACTATTATGGAAATCCACTAGTTTTGACAGTAATTCTAAATGACATGCTTTGTGTACTACACATCCTATATTCCCTTTACATTCATTCCTACTATTACATGATATATTTATTTTAGCACAATGTTCTTGTATAACAGTCATGGCTTAGTGGTAAGTCATGCAGACTACTGTTTCCAAGGTCCTGGGTTCGGGACTGACAGTGGGATTTTATTTTGCTTTTGAACTGACTACAGGACCTGTCAATCAGAGTGACTAAGGCACTTTTAAGCAGTTGTAACCGGGTTAGTGCTGGTTTGTGTGGAGCTCACGCATGCGCACTGGCATTTAGCTATGCGCACACCCGCTTACAACCGCTTAAACGTGCTTACTCTTGCGCACCAGCTATTTTCTTTGAAAGAAATGAAAATGGGGAGACAGGAAAGTGGTGAAAAAGGGGTCACAAAGAGGGTAAGACAGTAGGGAAACAAGCTTGGGTTTTGCAGGAGGGATGTAGGTAAGGCCCATAGCTGCCCATTTCTTCATCAGCAACAGCTGTGCATATGTTTGTAATTTGGTGTGACATTTGATACCTTCCACCCCTGAGAGAGGTGTAAGGACAACAATAATACTTGTTGTACAGCCAATTGTAATTGATAGTTTCCATGTCCAGCAGACATATGTGCGGAATGGGCAGCTATGTATGGGGCGTAATTTTTTTGTGGGTACAGAGTGCCCTTTTTTTTTTTTTTCAGGTGAGAGTGGTATGTCAGGTGAAGGAAGTCGGTATAGCTGGGGAGGTAGGTTGGGTAGGTCAACAGACAAGACAAACAAGACGCATACAGGGGCGGTGTATGACACGTGTGGGGGGGTTACACAATTGACGGGGACGGAGGTTTGGATATCCAGAGCCCATGAGCCCACAGATGGCAACAGTGGAACTGATATCCCCACCCATGGGCAGTTGCCACTGTTCCTTCACTGCCCAGGATGGGGCTGTGCTGGGGGCTGTGTAGGCGGGCAACAGGCATGCCCGTAAGTTGTGCCACCTGTGCCTCAAGCTGGCGTAGGGGCCCAAGAACAGAGTCCTGGATCTCCCTACGCACCACAGTCCGGATGCTATGGAGGGTGAGTGGTGGTTCTCCTCCGGCCATGCTTGCAGAGGGGGGACGGGCCCCATCCCCTGCAGCGCTTCCACCTGCAGGTGGCACAGGGCCACCAGAGGAGGGTCCAGACTGGGCACTAGTGCCAGGTGCACTCGCCAGCTGAGGTGGGAGAGGTGGGTCCGCTGGAACCCGCCTTCCCTGTCGTCCTATGTTTTGCATTATGTCATGACAGTTTGGGTTAGTAACATACAATACCATTCGCAATTAGTTGTAACAGCATGCATTAGTATTCCCATTAACCAAACACCCAGATATTCACACCATTGAACAGCGAGCATAACACATGCATAATTTGAACAGCAATACACAGTCCAACAACATGCAGGGTTGATTGATGGCAACAGGCCATCAGGTTTGGATGTATGAACAGGGCAGATGCATCAACGGACATGCAAATATTTATGACCCAACAGGACAAATGTCCAGGGGTGTTAATTGTGATTGCACATACCAATTTCACGTGGAATGGATTATATGTGGTTATAGGGTGGGGTGAAGAAAATATTATTAACACCTTCGAATACCAATACATATGCTGTACATTTCTAATAGCTACAGATATATACACACTACTGTTCTTACTACAGTTTCCTATATGATAACTACTTCAATTTGGTGATAGGACTGTTACTGCTACATCAATATACATTTTATTGTTATTCATACACATTCATATCTGGCTTTGTTCAGCTACATCATCCTGCTACATTTGCTTTATATAGCTATAGACAACTGTGGATGTTTGATATTTCAGACAATCATACTATCTGCATATTGCAGACTGAGAGCAACATATCCAGATTTTGGGATACACATTCCAGCTGCAGCAACACTTTGGACACATTTCGCAGTTTGGTTCTACTTGTCACATTCATTTCATTCTGTACTGACTGCAGTATACTTTATTCAAGGGTTATTACTACTTTATTGGTGGATTCATAACTCTTTCTCACACTCTCTCACTTGTTTTCATTTTACTATTCAGGATGGTACTTACTTCTAGGCTTTATTGACATGTTTTACCTGTAGTTATTACAATCCTTTCCAGCAGTCTCACTTCTGTCATGTTTCAGTATTTCAACAGGGATATATTTCACACATGTGATTTGCTCATCTTCTGCAGCTGTACTTTTCAGCCTGCTGCAGGTTGTGTACTATTATATTACAGGTGGGGCATCTTTATTTCAGACTTTATTTCAGACATTTTCATTTTTCTGTTTGGATTACAGACTGCAACACACTTTTCTAATCAAGCAATACTTGCAAACACTTTTACACTGTTACTTGCACATTTTATTACTTAGTGACTACACTGCACTCTTTTGCTAACTGTCATACTTTGATATTTCTTTACAGTTACTGGGAGTGGATTACTGACCTGCCTGGTGGCGCAACCGCACCAGCCTATCGCCATAGGCTCTGCGGTTCGCAGAACGGACACCTGCAGCTGTAATATAAATGAAGTAATATTGGAATACACATCTCCATAATATCAGCTAATTTAATTTCTTACATACATAATTAAATGTAACTTACTCAGTAGTGGGGCGTTGGGCATTTGCCGGGCCTCCTGGATCCAAAGGTTCAATTGGTCCTGCTTGCGTCTCTTCAGGTCTGCATGGTGGTGACGGACCTGCTCACCAGTCCTTGGAATCCCTGTGGCACTGGTGAGATCATGAGCCAACCGGTCCCAAGCCTCAGCCCTATATGCTCCCCACAGGACCTGGCCCTGCATGAGTTGGGCCTCATGATTGTGGACTAGGAGCCAGACCATGTATCTGGACTCCTCAACGCCCCACCTCTGTGCTTGAAAGCAACTACCCTCACCTACACCTGACATTCTGGCTGCAAGTCAGTTCTACAATCGTTTATGCTGTGTATTCCCGCCTATGGGGCTTATATATGCTGTTTTTCCCGCACTTATCTGTGATTGGCCATTTTGGAATTGTATCCACTTCACAAAACCTGCTTTGTCATGCTCCACTTTCTATTCATTCCTATATATTTGCTATCACTGCATTTCTGAGTACAGCTGTTGTGGCTTAGTGGTTCAGTACCTTGACTATGGAGCATGGTATCCTGGGTTCGAACCTGGCCACTGCTTTTTATATTTTATGACTGTCTAGACAAGCTAGGGGGTGTGTCTGTGTAAAGGCAGTTTTGATACAGCTTGCTCAATGTTGCCTGCCAGTTAGCTTGTTAGCGCGGTGCGCAGCTCCGCGCAAACAGGGTGCGCTGGTTTACACCTCATTTGGCTGTCAGCACGCATATTACGCTCAGCTCAGCTAGGGTCACACAGTTTTAGCATGTTAAACCACTGCTCAGCTACGGGCACTCATTTTGCACCTGTTAAACCACTGCTCAGCTACGGGCACTCATTTTGCACCTGTTAAACCATTGCTCAGCTACGGGCAGATGCACTCACCTTGTTAAACTGTAGCTCAGCTATAGGCACATCTGGCATTTTCTATTGTTTTGTTACCTCACATTTCTTCAAAATAAATGGACTATTTCATTACATTTTACATAAATTGTGATTTTATATGTGTACATATTTGTCAGGGACTTGTTTCGTGCTTATTTTACTAAAAATTAAATTGATGTTGTGGGGGCTCGAACCATGGATGCCTGCTCTTCAGCCGACATCTCTACCGCTATGCTATTGCTTCTTGGCGTACTTTGCATATTTAGTTCTTATATGCTTTCCCACTGACTGCTAACTGTGGCTGCGCTACGGGCACACCCGCGCAAACAAGCGCACTCACAGGCAAACATCTTTACAATTTAAAAAAAATTATAAGATGTTCATTTGTACATTTTATGTTCGTAGTCTGTGGGGGCATGTGTTGTGTTGTGTTTATTCACATTTCCATGGACTCTGTCATGGGTGTTTACTTTGGGCACTTTTACTCTTCTGGGGGCGTGTCTGCTTGCAGGGCTCGGCCTACGGACACGCCACCTACTGCCTTACACGGACCGTGTTAGCCTTAGGTGTGATTCAGCATGCTCTCATGAATATGCAGAGCATGCTGACATCACTCCGTTTAACTGCAGCCTCCGTGTAAGAGTTATAACTCTTACACGGAGGCTTCGTGAATCCTGCCCGTAGTCTTAGATGTCTTTTTCTAGTTGAATTCCTTCTTGTTATTATTTGAATGTTTTGTTATGAATAGAGAGAAAGAGAATACACTGAATAAAGCAATTAAATGCTTCTGTATTGAATTGTTACCATATCCGAAGTAAACATAATATTATTTCAGTTGTAATATGTCATGGCTACAATGTCTTGCTTTGAAGGCTTCGTGAATCCTGCCCGTAGTCTTAGATGTCTTTTTCTAGTTGAATTCCTTCTTGTTATTATTTGAATGTTTTGTTATGAATAGAGAGAAAGAGAATACACTGAATAAAGCAATTAAATGCTTCTGTATTGAATTGTTACCATATCCGAAGTAAACATAATATTATTTCAGTTGTAATATGTCATGGCTACAATGTCTTGCTTTGAAGTGACTAAACGTGCATGATCATATTCAGGGGTGTATGTGACTGGAATTTCTAATGTTGGAATTCTAGCCTTAGATGTATTTTGTAGCAGAATATTCTGTTGTCATTGCCTGAACATTTCACAATGAAATCTGAAAGAGGGTAAATAGATAACGTTTGAAAGCCAGGTCCCAGATGTTTTTGTTCATTTCCCTTTGCTACAGTCTGATATTTTGCAGTATGCGCAGTTTTAATTCTTGATGCTGTGGTGAATTTGTGCTAAGTGTGCTGAGTACAGTAATGGCCTACAATATTTTCTGTTGTGTTGTAAATATAGCAAATGTAAAATTGTAAAAATCATGTAAAATGCACCAGAGAAGTATATTTTGAAGTTATGACATGCTGTAGCTGCAATGTGCTGTTTTCAAGTAGCTAGAACTCTGTGGTCAAATTCAGTTGTATGAGGCACTACAAGCTCCAAAGTTAGAATTACAGTCATATGATCATTTTTAGAGGAACACCATGTTATTGCTACCTATGTTTTCATAATGAAATTCCAAAGGAATACAGAGATATAACCTTTCAAACTAATGTCCCACTGGCTTTAGTTTATATGCTTTCACTGCTACTGTGGCATTTTGCATTACACTCAGTTTTCATTTTTGGTGCTGTGGTAAACTTCTGTACAGTATGATGAGTACAGTAATGACCTGAAATACTTCTTTATTGAAATTTTACTGTATCAGAAGTACTATATATCTCTAGATAACACACACACACATACACACACACACACACACACACACACACACACACACACACACACACACACACACACACATATTATATATCTGTGTGTGTGTGTGTGTGTGTGTGTGTGTGTGTGTGTGTGTGTGTTTGTATTTATATATTTATATATATAGTTTTAGTTGTGTCATGCCATACCTACAATGCCATGCTTGCTTGTGGCTATACTGCAATGGAAACTTTGAGGTGAAAATTACAGCATTAGGTCTGTTTTGTAGCAGTATACTCTGTTGTAATTGAAAGTTTTATAATGAATTCTAAAAGGTAGAGAGAGAACAGATTCTCTAATTATTTCCATGCGATGCTTAGTGTTTTTGTGTTATGAGTAGCGACAAGCAGGGTGTTTGCAATTTAGAAAGCACTATAACGTAATGTGACCAGTTTGAAAACAGATTTTAGCAGAGATATATGCTAATGACTATAGAATGAATTGTGCTGCATGCCAATGAAGTAAAATTATGACAGAGTAATTCAGAAACATGTGAATAATGCACATGTACATTGCACCTGACTTAGTAATGAATTTTTCCATATGCTTGAATTCGGCCAGATAAAAATGTTAAAATAAGTTAGAGATTGGCACAGCCATTATAATATTGTATCTGTTAGACAGTCATATAGTAACTGCTGCTGATGATAGTACAAGACATTACCCCTATGGTTAACCTTCCATTGTCTCCATAATATTGGCATAATAGACTGCTACATCACTATAGAGTAGACAGAGACACTATACAACAAATAGTGAACATGTGTAACCTTTATTTGCAGCCTTGTGGAAACTGTGGAGAACCCATCCAAGTAGGTATTTAGATATGCACAGCTTTCCATATTTTGGCTACAGGATCCTTTCAATAACCTGCTGGGGACACAGTGGGGTGACACAGGCTTCTGCCTCCAGAATACTCTTCTAGTTCCTCACAGACATGCATTAAAATGTGGGGGGAACATAAGTAATTTCCATGTACTGCAAAGGAGAAAGCTGCTACTATGTGAGACTTCTATTTTATAGCCCATTTCCTATAAGTACTGGGGGCTTTAGACTGCACCCAAATTGAAATAAAGACCCCACCTTGTGAAGTGAGAAGTAGGCATGTAAACCATAAATGGTATCACTCCATTAACTGCCAGGCAGTCTGTAATGCAGTGACTATGTGCAAGCTACCCAGGCAATTTCCATGACTCACACATATGGCACATGTGTATCCCATACCAAAGGTTTGTAATGGGTAACTCTCCACAGGGACATCTAGTGGGGATGCTGGATATACCCTAGAATCTTGGCTCATAACACCAATGAGAAATTCACAAAACCTCACAGAGCAAGGTTATAACTGTACCCATTAACAAACTAGAAACATCATAGAGCATGTGTGTGGGCTGCTTAAATCATGGCTTCATTGCCTAGGTACATCTGCTGGTATCCTGCAATATAACCCTGCTCTGTATGCCAAAATAATGATTAAATGTACTGTGTTACATAATATGATACTTAGAAGGCAGTTGCAGCAGGGTGCCCTAGTGCATAGACCACTGTTCCCAGAAGCACATGCAGTGGCAGCTGAGACAGATAAGGATTCAGCGGAGGAGCAAGTAGTAGTGAACAACCATGCCAGATAGAGGTGGGCAGAGTATGACATGGCACTTGCTAATAGGCAGCAAATTGCACATATTCTTACTACATATGTTATATATGAACTCAGCAGGTAGAGAGAGCTGGATCCAACACTAGGTTTCTAGGTTTCTTCATTTCTTTAAGGACACATTCTCTGTGTGTGGGTCATACATACAATGCGTGTTGGAACTGGAGCAATGCACAAGATTTAAATGAGCATTGGAACTACGAGAAACTTGAACTGCTGCTTTGGGGTTTCCATCCTTTTAGCTGGCGAACTTGCTACTGCCAGACATACTGAAATTCTTTCTTTTTTGATGGCACAGGGCAACCAGGTACAGAGTGTGTGTGTAAAATGCCCTGTTAGTTAGTTGGTTAATTAATTAGCTTGCTCAGTCTCAAACTCTCTACCTTAGCTACAGGAGACAAGAGCCTTAATCCTCTACACCAATTACCAGACTGCTCATTCAGAGTCGATTGAAATATGCTGAAATGGGTAAGTTTGTCTTTTATATGTTCATTTTGTTTCATTGCTTAATGGAATAAAATCTTCAAAACTACAGGGGTGCATTTACAAGGAATGTGAGTTTCAGTGCATTTTCAAGGAATGCGAGTTTCAAGGGAAGGCTTTACTGTTGCTCATGCTAAGTCTGTTTTCAATGTAACTGTTTTGTTTAGTAAATGTCCATCAGTGTTTGTGCTATAAAATTTAAAATCAGTGTGTTAGTAGCACAACAGGTAAACACTCCTTTAGTGCAAAAGGCTGTGGGTTCTACTCCCACACCATGTAAATTGATTGTTGATGGTGTAGTGCAATTTAAGGGGGGACTGTACTCTTGAATGTGTTGTCCTTTGGATGAGATGTTCAACTAAGGTCCCATCTGTCTGTGTTAATAGTAAGTGCTGTGAGATCTTTTGCAACCACCTGAACTATCAAAAAGAGTAAGGGAAAGTTCCTCAATACTCTGGCCAAATTTCCCCTAGTAGTATAAATACCACCAAGGGTCACCTCTGAATCGATGTTACTAGACCAGTTGAACTAATCTGGTCAACAAAGGATTTTTAAATTAAAGGTTTTAAATTAAATCCATATCTCTGCCATCATTTCAAAAGTAAAGAAAAAGTAGCATGCATACTGACAGTTTTGAGCAGTGTTTATGGTAAATATAGAGGAGGGAAGACAAGTAATGGGACACCAGAATGGCTGCAGTGGAGACTGGTCCATTCCCCTGCCTAGAGACCCTTTGACCATGATCCAGCCCTGGTAGTGATGGTAACAATGATGCATAGAAAGAAACCAGACCATTCTCACCCATGCATTGCCTCACCATTCTGTGCATCAGACATAGACAGCCTAAGTCACACACACTTGCAGAGACCAGGGTATTGTTATCATCATTTGAAGAGGTCACTGAGCAAGCTTTCCTACACAAATACTGTAATACTTAATCAGATTAAATAGACATTAAAAATGATAAGGTATAATCAGGGAAAACAGACTTTGCCTACACATGCATTGCCTGGTCATTCTGTGGGTCAGACATAGGTAGCTCAAGTCCCAGAATGTGCAAAGGGCAGGCACAGTTATCTTAATCTGCATGGTGGATGGTTTCAGAATTGCATGTCTTTCAAAGGGAAGTGTGTGCGTGTGAAAGCTGTTACAGAATTATTAGGCATATTTATATCATTCCCTCCAATAGAGCTCTGGAAGTTTGCACTGTAACTTCGAATGGACAGCGACTAAGCTTCAAGTTATATTCTCACATTTCAAACAAATGTTCATATCTCTAGAACCATAGGCTTTACTAAAGAAGTGTAAATGACAAACTTTTCAGCTCAAACAATTTTATAGTAGTAATATTCTTTAGGTTCTAGGAATTGAAATGAATTTTGCAAGTCACAGTAAACATGGTAACTATTAAGTCTGTAATATTTTGTAAACAACTTACAATATCTTAGCAACCACTAAAGTCACACATATACTATCAGAAGCACTTTGCTCATCCAGCTGAGAGCTTTCATGTGAGGTTAAGCAGTTTTGTCTGTGTTTCTTGATCATTGAGATATTTAGAAAGCATGACATTTATGACAAAATAAATACATATTATTTGAACAGCAATTAATATCTCTTTATCGCAGTGGATAGAAGTCAATTATCAATACAGTTGAGTTTGCCATTATGTAAACTTTAAGATGAAATATTTAAGCAATAACCCACGGCTGGGTGTGGGTAATTCTGGATTAACCCATGGTTGGCTTGGTCATGAGGACATCCGAGTGACCAAACAAAGCCAACCGTGGGTAAATCCAGCATTACCCACACCCAGCTGTGGGTTATTGCTATTATACGATGGTGTTAGTTTTGTGTTGTGTTATGTTTGCGTTGTTGGTTTTTAGGTTTTTGTTTGCTTTAGTTTGTACTCTTCCACTTTTTGTGAGATAAAATAGTCCACACTTCATGTTTACTGTTTATTTTATTTGTCTTTTAATTTAAATACAAGTTATTAATTTTTCTGGAGATCATAGGAAATAATTATATAAGTAAATGTAGTTTTAAAGCTTTTGGTATGTTTTTAGAATTGACAGGTAGAGCGTGCTGTAATTGCTTTTTCATTATGTGTAGTATTTATGTTCTATTCCTTACTCACTGTGTATGAAGGTACAGTGAGTATTTAAAATGTATTTTTGAAATTATTAGTTATTATGTGAAGTCAGAGTTAGGGACATATAGAGGTTTACAGTCTGTGGCAATATGTTTTCCAGTAATGCTTTTAAGTTAGTTTTGAATAGCAGTGAAAGGGTACTTATGTATTATCGCAACCACATTAGAAGCAACATACAATTAACAGGTCGCTAAGCTTTCTGGCTGAAATCGCTGGTGAGTGCTCCAGATTTTGACCTTTGGTTCCAACCATTTTTACAAGAACTGGTGTTCTACATTTTGGAGATGGACTTTATATACCTGAAACTCAGTTTTAGAAGAAACATGAACATCAAGAACACTCTGGAGAGAAAGAAAACAGAGAAGGAAGGGACTAGTAAAAAGTATGGTACTTTTAAGTGTGGCCGATGTGCACAATGCCCATACATTGCAGAAACAAAGGAATTAACACTACCCAACTTACATTTGACCCTAAAAGCTAAGAAATACAGCACCTGTTATTCCAAAGGAGTTGTATATTTAGTTAAGTGCAAAGCATGTCAGAAATATTATATTGGGAAAACTGAAAGGCAGCTTAAAAATAGAATATATGAGCACATAAGAGATATAAATAGACATAATGACAACAATGCTTTATATCGACATGCAATAGAGTGTAAAAAAGCTGATTATAAATTTTGGGTATTGGAAGTGGTAGAGTGTATGGAGCGAGGGGTGATTGGGAAACCAAAGTAGAATACAGGAGATGATATGGCAACTCAGACTTGATGCCTGTGGTATTTGGGGTCTGAATGACCATATATCTATCACCCCTGCACTAAAAATTTTAGCCAATGACCCAAAAATTAAAATGATATAAAAAACTGGTCCCATAATGTTCTTTGAAAGGTTCTTTTAAATGCTTTTAAATGTTTTTAAATGTCTTTTAAATGTCTTTTAAATGTTTTGTGACATGTTTTTTGAATATGTTTTGAAACGCTTCTTGGAATGTTCTTTAAATGACTTTTGAGAAATGGATCATGAGATGTTTTTGAAATGTTTTTTGAAATGTTCTTTGAATATGTTGCCTTGAATGTCTTGTTGGTAGTTTGTACATCAGAAGTTTTTAAACAATTCAAGACAGTATTATCTGCTGCTATGGAATTTTTTGCACAGAATTAATTCTACAATTTTATTATCTACATAAAAGTATTAAATTAATATTGTATTATCCATATTTATTCATATTTAAGATATATATATATAGGTATATTTATATAGAATTATCTATTTAATTAATTAATTATTTATTTATTTATATATGTATACATATTCATACTGTATTATTTTTATTAGGTATTGTGCAATATATGTTTTTTCATCAGCATCAAGATATTTAATTAATTAATTTATTTTATTATTTATGGAATGATCTTACTATATACGCACTTTATTATTCATTCAGTACTTTTAAAGAATGCAATATTTTGAATATTTTATTTTATTTTATTTTATTATCAATTGTAATTTTATATGGCTCAATATGAAGATGTAATGCCCTTTTAAATTCAAATCTAAACTGCAAAGTAATTAATCAATTAACTACTATTGGGAATTAATGAACAATATATAAAGACTGTTGGGATTAGTTCAAAATTGGATTCTGAAGAAGTCTCCGTTGTGGGAGATGGAAGCGCTAAATCCGAGGTTTTTTTATACTTGTTTTGGTTGTTCACAATAAAGAAATTAGTTTTTAAACTATTCGTCATTTGTGGTTTATGCTGTTCAAGCATTACGGAGGTTCAGCAGAAAAAGGGAGAGATAAAGGACAGCCTTAATAGTGCCGGGACGTAATTGGTGTTTGGTGACATATTCCTTTTGGTTACAAGTTTCCAGTTGTGTTTTTGTTTTTCGGATCCGGACACGAGGAGTCCTTAATACGGAATGGAGAGCAGTGCTATGCTAAATGAATTATTGCGAGTAATTCAAGCTTACTCGCAAACTGATAATGTTCCTGCAGGAACCTCTACTGAAATCCCTTGTGCGCAAAGCAGCCCTAAGGACCGGAGGGTTAACAGAGTGATGTCAGCAGCCGGCGACCAGCAGACACGAGGTGATGGGAACATGGAGGCTAATGCCAGGCGGAGAAATGCGAGCGCAAGGGACAATCATCAGCATTTCAATAGGAATAATGATAGAGATGGTCCTGCTATCTTCGACAATTATAGAGACTTGGACTTTGATGTATGGCTTAATAAATCATTCACACGGAGCGGAAAAGGAAAAGACAAACCAGGTACCAGGGAACCTGTTAATACGGTCACGTATAAAGACAAATGTAAGGACTTTAAGAAACTTTTATTTAAATACAAGTCCTTAACTGTAGAAAACTGGTACCTTGAAAAATGTGTAAAAGAAAAGATAGTCCCTAAAGGACTTAGAATTAATAAATTTCCCAATAGTAGTTTTAATGATGAAATGTTTTTTAAAAAAGTATGTGATATTTTAAATGAGTGTGGACTGACAATTTTAAGGGCAATGATTCAATATAATACTGAAGTCTTGGAGAAATTGAAAAGTGACATTGATAAAATTCATGTTGATATTAATAATGATTTACTGCATTCTTTGGAAGAATATAAAGTGGTATATTACAGAACGCTGCATGATGCTGATATGGCAGCAAACATTAACATTAACCGTAAATTAAAGAAATTAGATAGGGACATCTCAGTTTATGAAAAGGGCAATGCTTATAATTTGGGAAAATCAATCCCTAATCAGAGGTCTAGCAACTATTTTAAACCTTCTTTTCAGAACAGGAATAACAATTATTTCCAACAAAGAGGGGCTTTTAGAGAGAAACGTTGGGAACGTGAAGCAATAGATGTAAATAATCAAATGTATTATGATCAATTCCCAAATCTTGAAGGGGTAGGTAGTATGACTAATAATGATGCCCCCATGGAAACAGAAGAAATACGGAGATCGGAGAGGTTGAGAAATAGAAATCAGCAGACCTCTTATGCACAAGCTACATCAGGAAATAATGCAGGGTTGGGGAGGGGATATCGTGAGCAGAATTTTCATTAACCCCTGCCCCTGAACTAATATATGATTTGGACATTGAACACATTACTGATGCTGACAATACTGATTTTAATGGGATTTTAAACACTTATAATAATTTTAACATTTTTAACTACACAGATATTTATGTTGATAGAAGTTTTTTTGAATTGTTTATAAAGGGTTTTACTTTTGTTCCAGTGGTAAAACCTAGTATTGACAAATTTATCCTGGACATTAAACTATTTACACGTAAATTAAACTTTAGGCACATATTTAATGATAGAACTGAACACAATAAGATGAACCCTCTGGCTAGGCGTAGCACATATAACCCACCCTTACAATATGAAATTCTGAATTTTGAAAGATGTATAATTAATAAAATTCGGGACGAACATAAAGTAAGAAATAGGATGCAAAGTAATTTGGATAAAAAGGAAAAGAAATTATTACATGATTTAAGTAATAATAATAAAATACGTGTGATGAAGCCAGACAAGGGGGGAGGTATAGTCATTATGGACAAATGGGACTATACAAAGAGAATGAAAGATATTTTGGATAAGGACCACCAGTATTGTTTGGTGACTAAAAATGAGATAAACATACTGTACAGAAAGATAGATTTAATCTTAGATGACAATTTGTTCTGTGGCATGATAGATCTCGAGTTACACAAGTTTTTAACAGTACCAAAACCAGTTATACCTGCAATCTTTGGTATACCGAAGATACACAAGTCAGTGGTGGATCCCCCCATGAGACCCATAGTGGCCTCGCAAGGATCAAAAACTCAGACCATGGCAATTTACGTAGATACTATGACCAAGGAATTTTATGATAGATATGATCATATAATCAAAGATTCATGGGACTTCTTGACAAAAATTAATGAGAGTGCCTACATTGATGGAACGTATTTTATAACAGTAGATGTCAAAGATTTATTTTCCGTTATTCCACAAACCATTGGTATGGAATGGTTTGAAGAGGTTCTCACAGAGATGAAATTTCTTACACCTATTCAATATAGAATTGTCCTAGAATGTATGGAATTGGTGTTAAAATATAATTTTGTATACTTTGAAGGTGACTACTACCATCAAAAAGAAGGGGTAGCGATGGGGTCTGCCTGTGCCCCAGTATATGCTAATATAATCATGCTACACTGGGAAAAACAATATGTTTTTAAATCTGTGTATAATCAATACATTGTCAAGTACTTCAGGTTTTTGGATGATATCTTTACCTTATGGAATGGAAGTAGGGAGAATATAATGGAATTTTTTAAGTATATTAATCACACCACCTCTTTTTTGAGTTTTGTGCATCAAATAGAAAAAGATGAAATTCACTTCCTAGACATTAAGTTGAGTAAAGATAAAGTAAGAAAATGTTACAAATCAAATGTATTTAGGAAGGAACACTTCTCCAATACTTACCTCCATTACTGTAGTGACCACCCATACCAACTAAAGAAAAATGTGGTCAAGGGACAAATGATTAGGATGGCCAGGATGATATCAGAGGAAGAAGATTTTTTGAATGAAATGAAATATGTGGAGACTATGTTTATTGAAAGAGGTTATCCTAAGGATATCATAATACCTATAAAAGAATATGTAACGCAGGGTAGGCAGACTAGATACAAACCTCTGATATGCAGGAGGGATAACACAACAAGTAACAACGAGACAAATAATAATAACAATGTCAACATTACCAATGTTAATATGGATAGTAGCAATGAAAATAATGTGATTAGTAATAATTTCACACCATATCTTACTATTACTTATTATAAAGATATTGGGTGGTTAAAGAGGAGCATCTATGAAGTTTGGAACATGTTCAGAAATATGGCAGTAAAAACTGATGTTTTTAAGAGTGAGCTGAAACTCAGTTTTAGAAGAAACATGAACATCAAGAACACTCTGGAGAGAAAGAAAACAGAGAAGGAAGGGACTAGTAAAAAGTATGGTACTTTTAAGTGTGGCCGATGTGCACAATGCCCATACATTGCAGAAACAAAGGAATTAACACTACCCAACTTACATTTGACCCTAAAAGCTAAGAAATACAGCACCTGTTATTCCAAAGGAGTTGTATATTTAGTTAAGTGCAAAGCATGTCAAAAATATTATATTGGGAAAACTGAAAGGCAGCTTAAAAATAGAATATATGAGCACATAAGAGATATAAATAGACATAATGACAACAATGCTTTATATCGACATGCAATAGAGTGTAAAAAAGCTGATTATAAATTTTGGGTATTGGAAGTGGTAGAGTGTATGGAGCGAGGGGGTGATTGGGAAACCAAAGTAGAATACAGGGAGATGATATGGCAACTCAGACTTGATGCCTGTGGTATTTGGGGTCTGAATGACCATATATCTATCACCCCTGCACTAAAAATTTTAGCCAATGACCCAAAAATTAAAATGATATAAAAAACTGGTCCCATAATGTTCTTTGAAAGGTTCTTTTAAATGCTTTTAAATGTTTTTAAATGTCTTTTAAATGTCTTTTAAATGTTTTGTGACATGTTTTTTGAATATGTTTTTGAAACGCTTCTTGGAATGTTCTTTAAATGACTTTTGAGAAATGGATCATGAGATGTTTTTGAAATGTTTTTTGAAATGTTCTTTGAATATGTTGCCTTGAATGTCTTGTTGGTAGTTTGTACATCAGAAGTTTTTAAACAATTCAAGACAGTATTATCTGCTGCTATGGAATTTTTTGCACAGAATTAATTCTACAATTTTATTATCTACATAAAAGTATTAAATTAATATTGTATTATCCATATTTATTCATATTTAAGATATATATATGGGTATATTTATATAGAATTATCTATTTAATTATTTATTTATTTATTTATTTATATATTTATACATATTCATACTGTATTATTTTTATTAGGTATTGAGCAATATATGTTTTTTCATCAGCATCAAGATATTTAATTAATTTATTTATTTTATTATTTATGGAATGATCTTACTATATACGCACTTTATTATTCATTCAGTACTTTTAAAGAATGCAATATTTTGAATATTTTATTTTATTTTATTTTATTATCAATTGTAATTTTATATGGCTCAATATGAAGATGTAATGCCCTTTTAAATTCAAATCTAAACTGCAAAGTAATTAATCAATTAACTACTATTGGGAATTAATGAACAATATATAAAGACTGTTGGGATTAGTTCAAAATTGGATTCTGAAGAAGTCTCCATTGTGGGAGATGAAAGCGCTAAATCCGAGGTGTTTTTATACTTGTTTTGGTTGTTCACAATAAAGAAATTAGTTTTTAAACTATTCGTCATTTGTGGTTTATGCTGTTCAAGCATTACGGAGGTTCAGCAGAAAAAGGGAGAGATAAAGGACAGCCTTAATAGTGCCGGGACGTAATTGGTGTTTGGTGACATATTCCATTTGGTTACAAGTTTCCAGCAATTAATATCTCTTTATCGCAGTGGATAGAAGTCAATTATCAATACAGCTGAGTTTGCCATTATGTAAACTTTAAGATGAAATATTTAAGCAATAACCCACGGCTGGGTGTGGGTAATTCTGGATTAACCCACGGTTGGCTTGGTCATGAGGACATCCGAGTGACCAAACAAAGCCAACCGTGGGTAAATCCAGCATTACCCACACCCAGCTGTGGGTTATTGCTATTATACAATGGTGTTAGTTTTGTGTTGTGTTATGTTTGCGTTGTTGGTTTTTAGGTTTTTGTTTGCTTTAGTTTGTACTCTTCCACTTTTTGTGAGATAAAATAGTCCACACTTCATGTTTACTGTTTATTTTATTTGTCTTTTAATTTAAATACAAGTTATTAATTTTTCTGGAGATCATAGGAAATAATTATATAAGTAAATGTAGTTTTTAAAGCTTTTGGTATGTTTTTAGAATTGACAGGTAGAGCGTGCTGTAATTGCTTTTTCATTATGTGTAGTATTTATGTTCTATTCCTTACTCACTGTGTATGAAGGTACAGTGAGTATTTAAAATGTATTTTTGAAATTATTAGTTATTATGTGAAGTCAGAGTTAGGGACATATAGAGATTTACAGTCTGTGGCAATATGTTTTCCAGTAATGCTTTTAAGTTAGTTTTGAATAGCAGTGAAAGGGTACTTATGTATTATCGCAACCACATTAGAAGCAACATACAATTAACAGGTCGCTAAGCTTCCTGGCTGAAATCGCTGGTGAGTGCTCCAGATTTTGACCTTTGGTTCCAACCATTTTTACAAGAAGTGGTGTTCTACATTTTGGAGATGGACTTTATATACCTGGAAAACTAATAGACTCACAGGTTTTTGTACTAGCATGCATTTTCTGGAGTACATAAAGTCTGTAACTGAAATATGCGTCATTATTTAATGACTGAAATAGATTTGCCAGAAAACTATACATTTTATGAGGAGCAGACCAAAATATGAAGCAAATCATCAGCGATTTGCCAGAAAACCATTTTTCCATTTATTATGTTTGCTTTTATTTTTTGATAGTGAAATACACTTTGCAGATGGACCAGAGCTTGATGTCTACCGGTAAGGTGTTTTCCACTGGGTTGTCTTCATTAGAAGTCTTCACAACATGATACATTAATGTCCGGACTTTTTCTTTGGTTATGTTTGATTTACAATGTGCATGCTGGGAATTAACAAATCAGCATGCACGTTTCTCAGCTTTGCAGAGTTTCCAATGTATAATTTAATATTTTATATGTAGCATGGTTTTAATATTATTGATGTAAATGTGAACAAACAATATTTGACAGCTAGAGGCATTAGTAGGATGTAACTGCAGAAGCACCTGAAGGCGTCACTCAGCTGTAATAAGTTAAGGCTAATGTGTCCAGGAATGGAGTGTGTGGCTAGTGTGTGGAAGTCCGTGGTGAACTATATGTATGTGAAGTGTCATGGGCAAAGTGGATTTGTGAGTGCATCTGCAGGGACATAACCTCAGCATTTATACCAGCAGTATGCTCTGTCATACTGGACTGGTCTAAGCCATGAATGGAAGAGGACCAAAACCACAAAAACTGCCTCCACCAGGAGATGCACTGGCTGTTTCACAGTCCTGGCTTGAAACTGGCATGCTAACTGAACATGAATGGTATCTGTTGGATGAAATGTCAGCACAACCACATAAAATGCCATGACAATGTATATGGCTTTTCCTGGGTGTAGATATGTCCACTGCTGATGTAGCAGTGGAAATGCTACCAGTGTGGGAGCAGGACATGGCATGCTGACAGCCATGTTGGCTAACATCTGAGGATGTACCAGATGACCAGCCTCATGGATGTTGGACCTCTCCCAACAGATGACCCAGAGTGGATATTGCATGGTCTCTCCCCTATTAAATTCTCCAACCCCCAGATTTAATTAAACTCTGTGTAGGAATAGCGTTATTCCTACACAGAGTGAATGGTGTCAGTATCTGCAGCTCCCTCTCAGCAGTGCGCCTTTAATATTAACGAAGGCGCACTACTGAGAGGGAGTCATGTACACAGATTCTGAATGAGTGTTAGGGGGTGTGTTACAGTGCTTGCAGATCATTACATGCCCCATGCACTCTGAAAGTACTGTACAGCACTTTCACAATAAAGACACTTATTAAGAATGTAAAATGTAATGTCATGTAGGGGGTGTGTTACAGTATCCATAACACACACCCACTGTATTGTGAAAGTGGCGTATGGCACTAAAACAAATAAAAAAGTGCCCTTGTATACTAATTTAGAATGTGAAGTGTAATGTCTTAGTTGGGATGGGATTGGTCTATTATGTGACATGATGGGTTTGGTCTTGGAGCACAATTACATCACTTTCCAAGGGGAATTTTTCAAACAGATCAAGGGAGTGGCCATGGGTTCCTCATGTGCACCGATTTTCGCAAACCTGGTTATGGTCGATTGGGAGGAGGAGATTCTATTCCGAAGCCCTTATTATACGGAAATTCATTTTTATGGGAGATATCTGGACGATATCTTTATTTTATGGAAAGGTTCAACTGACAAACTTAATGAATTCATGGGTTTTCTCAATGCTTCTTCCACTTTTTTGAAATTCACCCACAGTATTAGTTGTAGTGATATTCCCTTTTTGGACGTCCTCATAGGAGTGGGGACTGGTGGTTTTACATCCCAATTGTATCGTAAACCTACCTTTTCCAACGATTATTTGTATTTCTCTAGTTGTCATCCACCACACATTTTCTCTAACATCGTTAAGGGACAATGTATTCGAGTGGCGAGGATGTCATCAACTAGGGAGGTTATGACCATAGAAATTGCTAAAGTCAAACAGCTATTTCTAGATAGAGGGTATCCGTTACAAATGGTTAATAACATTACCAAATATGTACAAAACGAATGGGGTAATAAGTACCCCCCGTTGTTAGGAAAATATCTTGTTAGTCCTGAAATAGAAGCTAAGAATGATCAAAAGTACCGAAGGGTGTGTGTATTGACATACACCCCACATACGAATGTTATTATAGACATACTTAAGCAGCATTGGGAAATTATTTTAGCTTCTAAACTTGAAGGTATAGTAGGATTAGAACCCAAAGTTGTGTATAAAACAGGAGCTAATTTAAAAAAGATTATAGAAAGTTGTACTAACGACAATGATCAGAGGCCCACTTTTACAGGCACCACTAAATGTGGTTCCTGTAATCAGTGTAGGCATATTAATGAGGCTAAAAGTATTAGGTTAAGGGATGGTAACAATACTAATATTAAGTTTCTGAAAGGTAATTGTAATTCCACCAAAGTGGTATATTTGGCCACATGTAGCTCATGCCCCGCTTACTATGTGGGCAAAACGGAAAGGAACTTGAAGAAGCGTGTGTATGAACATTTTTATCGAATTAGGAAAAAAGATAATAGAAATGCACTATATAGACATTTGCTTGAACATGGAGATACACACACTTTCCGTTTTGACATCATTGATCAACTGCAAAGTTCATTATTCAGTGGCAATTGGAAAATGCAGTTATCTGCGTTAGAAAGCAAATGGCAGATATTATTAGATGCTACGAGGGTTCCGGGAATAAATGATTCCATTAGTATTAAACCTTTTTTGGTATTAGCTCAATAATATAAATAGAGCATAGTAGTCTATGGGGTATGTCACTATTATTATTATATACCTAATAGTGAATTTTTATATAAGCATGTTATGTTATTTTATAAATGACTTATTGATGTTTTTTATGTTGTATTTGTTATTTATATATAAACATATGTTTATTATATGTTTTTAGTATATGGTGCTTTTAAAAGTATTTGAAGTAGTACAGCTTTAAAGGTTTTGGCGCAATTTGTAAACTACAGGTGTATATTAAGTTGTTTAGTACTGATCTGTATGGTTCTGATGAAGGCTAGTTTTAATAGCTGAAAGCGCTTAACTGAGAAGAATAAACTGTTGTCCTGTGTACGAGGTTTGCTGATTTTCTGAGTTCCTTTTACTAGTTACCAGTTGATGTAGGAATTGTGTTACAATATCCGTAACACACACCCCTGCACTCTCAAAGTGTTGTACAGCACTAAAACAATTAAAGAAAATGTCATTGGACACTAATTAAGAGTGTGAAGTGTAATGTCATGTAGGGGGTATGTTACAGTATCCATAACACACCCCCTGCATTGTGAAAGTAATGTACAGCACTAAAACAATAAAGAAAGAGTCCTCGGACTTATTTAATAAGTTGGAAGTCTGCACAAGTTTTAATTAATGGTGAATTTTTTTTCTGCAAAGTTTAAGCATAGCTGAGCAGGTTTGTGCAGTGCAGCGCTTTGCTCAGCAGTGCTTAAATGTATCGAGAAGCTATATAGAAATGTATAGCTGAAATCTTCATGGCCAGGTTAGCTGAATGGTTAGAGTCAAGGCTTCATGTGCTGTTGGTGCACAGTTTGAATACCTAAACAGACCACTCAGTTTTTACACAGGAAATATTTTATATTCATTTTTATTTTATTTATGTAATTATTGATATGGGTTAACCAGGGTAGTGTAGCTAGTCCAGATTCTCAGTGTCAGTGGAGATATGAAGTTAAACACAAGTGTCTGATACAATACAGTCACACCCCAAGGTAACGTAATGAAAGCACATGGGGGAGGTCATGTAAAGTAAAATGCATATACTTAATAATGATGTATCTGTAATGAGTAATTAATATCTAATGTTTATTTTTTTAAATGAAAAATTTTGTTTTCCCTTAGCTCATTTTTTGCTAAGCACTGCTAAGATAAGATAAGCAATGCTTAAACAGGACCTGTCTGAACAATACTTAGCAACGCTTAGCTCTGCTTAGTCAGTTTGAGCATTGCTAAGTAGTTTATTCTAAGCAGTTCTCAGCTCAGCTAAGCAGATTTGTGCACCACCAAGCACTGCCAAGCATCTGTCACTTTAAGCACTGCTCAATTCAGCTTAGTGGGTTGGCACACTGCCGAGTTTTGCTCAGTATTTTTGAAAATGGTCCAGTGGTGGCAAAGGGTGGGAAAATGGCCTTATTTAAACTGTGCAGGTAGGAATACAGGCAGAACCTGTTAGAGTTTGATCCCTGTAGAAACTATGGCAGGTGCTGGAGAGGGAGCATGCTTTTAGGTATAGCACTGGGGCATATTGGAGTTCAATGTCATGGTTGGGTTCCTCATTAAGAACCATGATGACAGACTGCTGCAGGGCCAGTACCAAGGCTCAGAATACAAGCCTGAGGCCTGGGACCATCTGGCACATGAGCTTACACTTGTGATCAGGTTCATCATCATTATATCGACATGAGACAGAGGACGGGGGACTCTTGGCCCAATGGATCCAAGATACTTGGGCCTGGAATGCCCAAGACGTTTGAAAGTTTATCAACTGGTAATTATCAAATTGTAGAATGAATATCTGATGCACAGGTATGCATAATGGTGTGTTTTCCCCCCACAGTTGCAGAGGAGAGGGCTCGTAACATTGAGACCCACACAGGATGACTGGTGAGGCTGCACTGACAGTGTGGTGAACACAGATCTAACTTGCAATATATAGTATAATAAATAAGAAAGTTTAATTGTTTATTGCCATTAGGTATAGTGTGTTCTGAGTATACTGAATAAATGTGTTGCTAGACAAACATTGATATAAGTGACTAATGCCAGGTACTGCGTAATAGAGATGAAGGCAGCAAGCAAGCTACTATTGATGAAAGAAAGCCAATACTGTAGTAATACTGTGTAGGAATGACTCTGGTCATAAAGTACACTGTGATAGCTACTGTGAAGGTAATAAATTACATTAATTCATTATCTACATGATATGGAGTACAACTGAAGTTAGAATTATGAATATAATAAACCACTGTATCATGTCACCCTCAATAAAAAGTATTACCACAAACTGTTGTGTTTAATCTGGTCTTTTGGCAAAGAAATACAAGTGTACAGGTGTTACACAACAAATATGGCTATGAGAGCATGAATTCACTGAGGTTTGTCTGATAGCCAGCTGTTATGCCAAACTGTAGATGTGGAGCTGTAAAACAAGATACAATGAAAGGTGATATATGTTCTGTACTATGATCTGAACCTTGAATAGTAATGTGTAATCTATTATAGTGTGATCCCTGCAGCATTGTCTTGTATTAACCTTTGTATTTCAGCTACTGTATATGTAGTTATGAATGTAGGTATGCTGATGCAGGCAGGTGTGAGACTGTAATAGGTGAAGACTGCAAATATATGATGTGCAAATGTATATGGGTAGGGTATGCAACCCAGCACCCTGCTGTGGTCTGTACAGAACACACGTATTTCACATCCACTAGGGGTTAAATGTGTACACCTGCATTCAAAGTATTAAGACACAGTTCAGTATCTATCATGCATGAATCTCAGGCATGAATGTTCAACTGTCACTACAGTCTTCTGCAACACCCGACTTATATTACCAGGTCAGACTGTGTAACCAAGTGAGTTTTAGGCACAAATCAGTCAAGCAGCAGACCACAGTGCCCCAGTAGCTCAGTGTGATAAGAAATAGATATGCCATTCATTTTTGCACACACAGACCACGGTTTGAATCCAGAGACTGGTACTAAGATGTGTTTATAGTTACACATAAGTAATCGTGACTATTTGTAGAACAGGTAGTGTTAACAGATATTTTCTCCACAGGACTTGCAGGTAAAGAAATGTTTGTATTAGCTGTATGAAGGGTATACTAATAAACTGTGTGCAAATGATCGTGTCCAACCCCATGCCTACAAATGACAGCAGGATGCATGTCTCTCAAGTGTCATGCTGTCACGGCTAGTGATCACTGTTGCCAATAACCTTGGACACAGACATAAAACCAATAGAAGTATGCCAGTAGCACACTCTAGCAACATCAGTGCAGGGTGCACCTTGTTAGTCATACAATGGATATAAAAAGAGTGCACAATCCTGTTAAAATCCCAGATTTTTGTGATATAAAAAAATGAGACCATGATAAATCATTTCAAAATGTTTCCCATCTTTAATGTGACCTATAACCTGTACAATTCAATTGAAAAACAAACCAATTTGTTAGGGGAAAAAAAATATAAAAAGTAAAAAATGTACAATATGCTGGTTGCCTAAGTGTGCACACCCTTAAGCTAATACTTCGAAGCACCTTTTGATTTAATTACAACATTCAGTCTTTTTGAGTAGGAGTCTATCAGCATGGCACATCTTGACTTGCAATATTTGCCCACTCTTCCTTGCAAAAGCAGTCAAAATCTGTCAGATTGTGAGGATATCTCTTGTGCACAGCCCTCTTCAGGTCACCCCACAGATTTTCTATTAGATTTAGGTCTGGGCTATGGCTGGGCCATTCCAAAACTTAAATTTTCTTCTGGTGAAGCCATTCTTTTGTTGATTTGGATGCATACTTAGAGTCATTGTCATGCTTAAAGGTGAAATTCCTCTTTATCTTCAGCTTTCTAGCAGATGCCTGAAGGTTTTGGGCCAAAAGTGGCTGGTATTCAAAACTGTTCATAATTCCTTCTACCTTGACTAAAGCCCCAGTTCCAGCTGAAGAAAAGCAACCCCAAAACATGATACTGCCACCACCATGCTTCACCATGGGATGGTGTTCTTTTGCTGATGCAAAGTGTTGTTTTTGTGCCAAACATAGCTTTTGGAATTGTGGCAAAAAAAGTTCAACTTTGGTCTCCTCAGACCATAACACATGTTCTCACATGCTTTTGGGAGACAAGATGTATTGTTTTGCAAATTTTAGCTGGGATTGGATGTTTTTCTGTGTAAGAAAATCCATCTTGCAACAGTACTCCATAGTCCAGAGATATGGAGAATACGGCAGAATGTCATCACATGTAGTACACAACCAGTTCTTGCCAGAAATTCCTGCAGCTCCTTCAGTGTTGCTGTAGGTCTCTTGGCAGCCTCCTTGACCAGTTTTTTGTCTTGTCTTTTCATCAGTTTTGGAGAGATGTCCAGTTATTTGCAACATCACTGTTGTCCCATATTTTCTCCACTTTTTGATGACTGTCTTCACTGTGTTTCATGGTATATCCAATGCTGTGGAATTTTTTTGTACCCTTCTCCTGACTGATACTTTTCAACAATGAGATCCCTTTGATGCTTTGTAAGCTCTCTGTGAACCATGGCTTTTGTTGTTAACAGGCAACTGAGTAAATGTCAGGAAAATCCTTCTAGGACAGCTGAACTTTATTTGGGGTTAATCAGAGTCTGTTTAATTGATGGCAGGTGTGTACCCAAGTAGACTGAATGTTGTAATTAAATCAAAAGGTGCTTCAGCAAAGTATTAGTTTAAGGGTGTGCACACATAAAGTATTAGTTTAAGGGTGTGCACACTTATGCCGCCAGCGTATTGTACATTTTTTTTATTTTTTATATTTTTTTCCCTAACAGATTTGTTTGTTTTTCAATTGAATTGTACAGGTTACAGGTCACATTAAAGGTGGGAAACATTTTGAAATGATTTATTGTGGTCTCATTTTTTTATATCACAAAAACCCGGCATTTTAACAGAGATGTGTACACTTTGTATATCCACTGTATATGTAACCCTGACATGTATGAGTCTTCTCTAGTCATGTACCTAGAGTTCTCACAGCTTGCCCCATACCATTCCAGGTCGACAGCTTAATAGGTATGTATGCACGTGCTACAGTAGCTATAGGCCTCAGGTAGATGTAAAGTTAGGGCAGACCTGTAGAGTATTGAGCAGTACTGTTGTGAAAATATACCCTGGGATTAAATAAAATGAAATCTCCGTGCAGGAACAGGAACAGTGTAGCCATTCCTGCACGGAATATGGCTGCCGAGCGATCCCGTAAACTACTATTTTGACATGCACAAGCATGCCTACACTATTCCTGTACAGACACCACTGCATAATGCTAATTACCTCATTTGCTGGTGAAAACTATGCAAATGAGGTGAATTAGTGATTCAGCAAGCAGGCAGGCATTTGTGCAAGAATAGTGTTAGTTGCATAAATGTATTCGGCTACTAGCCAAATACATTTCTGCAAAAATTAAAACAGAGGCATGACAGCTCAAATAAAAGCATGTATTATAATCTGTAGGTATGCCAATGGCCAAATATATGGCCATTGGCACGGAAAAGTGTTTAATGTTTCAAAAATAAAGTTTTTTTTTTTGCCGATCACGGCCAGTTAAAGCATAGGGGTGCAGCATGCAAACGGGAATCATGCCGAAAATGAAAAATGTGAAAACGCAATTTTAAGGGAAATTTGCATTTTGCCATTATAGTCTGTGGCATGCAGAATCAAAACAATACCAGGGAACAGTGGTTGCTAAGAGGAAAGGCTTTGTTGTAGTGCAGTAACTACGGACTAAGGCAGTGGGGTATGCAAATGAGGGAACATTTACTGAATCACAAAAGTATTCTAAGTGCCAAACTGCACCTAACCGTGTAATTGCTATAACATGATCATGTAAGCAGGAGGAGCAGCAGACATGAAAATGGGTTGTGTCATGCTTGGTGTAAGCACATTGGAGCTCCACAGCTCCCAGATAAGCTTAGCTAAGCACAGCTAGGCAAGGGTGTGTGTCTGAGGCTGTATTGACTTATTCCATGAAATGAAGAGCATGTTAGCATCCAAGGAGGGCCATTTCTCAGTGTTTACATGAGCTAAATGGGTTTGTGTGGTGCACACCAGGTCTAAAACAAAAATGGAAATAGCAGGACTATTTACACTGGGGCACCGGGTATGTGCGGCGCATCTCAGGGCTTAAAAGAGGGAGGAAATGGGATGGGAAAAAAGGGGAAATAGTAGAATAAAAGCAATCAAGTACAAATTACATAGCTACTAGGTGGAATGCATGATAGTCAGCCAATCACAAAGGCAGCATCTGCAGCACAATGGTATAAAGTATGGAAACACCTTACAGTCTGGTTTTTCCCACAAACTCTGAACCATTGGTGTACACATGCGGGGGAATTTTAACCGGAAAAATTTTAGGAGCTGCCATTGCTTTGATCCATCAGTATGTGCTAGAGGCCGAGGGCAGTGAGAAGGATAATGCTGACAACTGCCACATACCGAGGAGAATAGTGTTCAGACCCAGGGTAACTTACCAGGGGCAACATGATCTGGAGACATTAGAGTGCTACATGGTGGATAGAGACATACTGCAGCAAATCATTGAGCTGTGCCGACCTCAACTCAGGCCCAGAGCCAACAGAGAGGAACCCATCCCAGTGGATACCAAGGTATGTGTATCCTTAAGAATACTAGCCACAGGTACTTTCCAAAGACCTACTGGGGACATCATGAGGGTCTCACAGGCATCTGCATCCAGGGAACTCCACCAGTTCCTGGATGCCATGGTACAACATGCCAGTGAGCACATTTACTTCCCCAACACTCGTGAGGAGAGGACCAGCAATATGCATCTCTTCCACCATGTAGCAGAATACCCAGAGGTACTGGGTGCGATAGACTGCATGCACATCCACATCAAAGCACAACATGGTGAACAGGGTAGGGTCTACATAAACTGCTAGGACTTCCCCTCCATCAACTGCCAGGTTGTGTGCAAAGGGCATTATCATGAATGTGTGTGCTGTCAGCCCTGGAAGCTATCACGAATCCCACATTTGGCATTCATCACAGCTGTACCAGGCATTTGCCAGTGGTGGCATCCCATGTGGCCATCTGGTGGGCTATGCACTGGAGCCATGAATGATGACACCCATCAGAAATGCCCACATACCCACACAAGAATGCCATAATGAGGCACACGCACAAACCAGGATCATTATAGAGCATGTGTTTGGGATGCTCAAGTCACAGTTCTGCTGCATTGACATATCTGGTGGAGCCTTGCAGTACTCTCCACCACATGTGCACACATGCTCATAGTATGTGCCATGCTACACAATATGATCCTGTGGAAACAGCTGCAGCAGGAACAGCATGGGGAAGGGCCCAACTGCCCACCTCCATTGGCAAGGTCCCCACAGGCAAGGAAGGACTCAGAAGAGGAGCCCCCTGAGCCTACTGCTGTAGGCAGACAGAGGTGTGCCCAGTATGCTCAGGCCTTAGCAAAGAGACAACGCATAGCACACACTGATGCTGTCGGGACCCCAAGGACTGACACCTCTCACTGACTCACACACACAGTAAAATGGATGACACACATTACATTACCTGTAACTTACTGTGTATAGGCAGTGTACTGTGTGCATCCAAAATAGGCGGCCCTCAAGCACTGTCCTCATAACTGCCACAGGCACAAGGTAAGTTAGTCTTCTTAACAATAAATGAATGGATTAGTATGTTTTGGTAGCATATCTATGGTAATGCTGCATGCATGCAAGGGAATGGGGTGGCCTACTGGGATAGCAGCAGACAAATGACAGCTATGTGGGACACCAGGAAATGTCTGCCCAATACTGGCCTCCCCACACTATGCAGTAGTACCCAAGGTGGCAAATCCCACTGCAGTATATGTGTGGGGAGAACTAACTTGGGGGGGGTGTTAGAGAAATATGTATTAATATATATATATGTTTAGTGCTTATTAGAAGCTAAAAGAGTTAACACATTTCATTCTATTTTATGTACAGCTTAATTCTGTATGAAATTATAAGATTATTTTTCAAACCACAGTATGCTTTCTGAAACTGCAAGATGCACCCTAACCTAGTATTTGCTAGCACAGCAAAATTCATGTTTATGCCTTTTGGAAATGTACTGAGAAGCAGGTGATTATCGGCTAGGTCAGGAAAATGAATGAATAGTGTATGACTAGAACAATACTGTTTTCTATAATATGATTAAATATGAACAATCAGCTCTGTTCGTGTTATGAGAACATGCACAGCTGCGGAAAAGAAGAGATACATGAAACAAAAGACTGCTTGAAGAATTTGTACTTGCTTTGTGCTCGAATTAGCTATAGTACCTTGAATGGTAACATAACATCGTGGGAAGCTGTATCTAACCGGTGGTCACCAAGGCCATGTTGTTTTTCTTAGGAAGTTTTTCATAAAATTGATAGTGCAAGCAGAAAATCATGGACAAACAGCTGCTATGAAGTAATGATGTTAAAACTTGTGATCTGTTACGTCAGCTTGGTAGGCAATGTCTTGTTAGAAAATGTATAAAAATGACCTTACTTCCTGATTTTAGTTAGACAAACTCTGTATTAACATGTTTTTGTCTCCTTGCTGCAAGATTAAAGTGCCTTAACCTGAACCTGCCGTGTATTGATCATTTTGAAGTTTACTTTTCCTTTGACAGATTGGTCCTTCAGACCAGAAACTCTCGCTCTAGCTCAGGTCAGATGGGCCCGGTGGCATGAAACCGTATGGGGAAGAGGCCACATTGGTTCTTCTGCTCTGAAAGACCTCTGACTGAATTGTCATTCAAAAGAGGCCAGCCACTGTTTCTGATCTGTGATTGGAGGATGAGTCAACGGTTCCAGCAGTGAGACGATCAATCACGGAGGCTCAGGTAAGGAGGAATTTACCTTTTCTTTGTTTCAGATCAGGGACTTGTTACAGTATTTGTTTTTGTCAGGGAGATTTTATATAAATCAGGGACGAAAAAGATTGCTGTCTTGTCATAGATCAGGAAAACAGGATAGGTAGGCAGTTATTCTAGATAAACTGTGAAAAGAAATCATGGTGCCACGTGATAAGAATGGTTACGTAACAATTTTTAACTAAGTTAAGACAACATGGGAAATAAGTGCACAAAAAGATCCCGAGATCTGCCATTAACCGAAGACGCGAAATACATGCAATTACAATGTGCCGATAACGTTAGGTACTAAACAAAATGGGTTAATAAATACAAATTTGTTGGCAAATTAGACAAACCTTCACTTATCAAACTTGTCAAACAACCTAAAACAGATGCAAAAGGTCAGGTGAAAAAGCAATGCCAGTTGGGAGTTCCTCAGGCACACAGGTGGCTTGAGGAAGCAAACCGCAGGGAACAAAAGATTAAAAATTCAAAAGCAATGTTTTTAGACAAAGAAGACAATAACCTTGTAATGGCATCAGCCCCTCCATCCCCTCCGCTTCCCTTACCAGAATATGAAGCGAGTGGACAAGCTGATCCACCTCCGCTATGCCCAACTGTCCCTGCAAAATCAAAACCGTTTGTCAGAGATCCTGCCGAGACTAGGTCTCGAACACGTAACTTAAGAGGGGATATTGAATTGTATGAAATAAATAAAAATTCACAAGCTATGAGTGAAGAAGAGATATGTTCACTCATAGAAGTACCAAATCCACAGGCAGTACAAGTAGGACAGGATCCAACTCTTCTAGTGTACAGACCGTGGACACTGGAAGACATCCGGAAAGCCACAGAGGGAATTCCCCATCCGAAAGTTAATTTTAGAAAATTCCTAGAAGACTTACGGGGCATGAGGTTAAGTTACCATTTAAATGGAGAAGAAGTAGAGAAAGTAGTCAGACAAATCGTAGGTCCAGATTAGCACATGATCAGTGCAACTGGAATCCCCGTGACGCAGAACATAAGCCACTCCCACATAGCAACGCAGAGCTGGATAACAGAGTGAAAGGTCTGACAAACCGAATCTCTGAGAAATGGTAGCCAAGGCTGACTGGACTTGCATTAATCAATGCATCCAACAGGAAGGTGAAACTGTTGATAGATATTATGCTAGATTATTAGAGTGTTTTAATAACCATTGTGGAATGCAGGTACCTGAAGACCAAACACTTGATTCCCCATATGAACAACAACTAAAGAATGCATTTTTGAAGGGTAGTATTGCACCCATAAGTAGCTTCATTACAAAACACATGGTAGATCATCGTACGAGTAGATTACAGTCATTACTTGAATATGCAAGACATGTTGAAAGGCATTTTAATAGCAAAAAAAAAAAGAAAACTCAAGTATTTGCAGTAGAAGACAGAGCAGAAGTCTTTGTAGTACAGTCCGGGAAGAAGGGTAAGAAAAATGCCCAGGGAAACAAACAATCTGATAAGCGATCAGAGGAGTCTGAAGAGAGAAAGAAAAGGGGTGAATGTTTTAAATGCGGAAAAAAGGGACATTTGGCAAGGGATTGCAGGCAAAAAAAAAGGTAGCCACAGAAGATAAGGAGGGTGAGGACTGACTATATGATAGTCAAGAATCACTAGAAGGGAATAACCAAGAAAAGACAAATGCAAATGTGATAGAAGGAGTAGAGAATGTGATGGAAGAAATAGAGGAAGTACAAGAAATCACCGATGGTGAAGAAAATGAAATTTTGGACTTGGCATTATTGAGCCTAGAGCTCTATTTAGCAGACACAAAACCGGAAGTTACACTTCTGGTAGAGGGGAGGGAAGTTAAATTCCTGTGTGACTCAGGGGCTTCACGGACCCTGATACATCCTTCCAAACTACCAGAAAATTCAGAATCACTCGATTATATATTAGTAAAAGCAGCTAATGGACAGCTGTATCAGGAGCCACTCTCCCATAGCATAGCAATAACTGACCCTGTTTCAGGGATGACCCAGAAGAGCAAAATTGTCGTTTCTGCAAAATGCCCAGTAAATCTTTTGGGCAGAGACCTTATGTAGATATTTGGCATAGCAGTAGTTCCAACTATGCAGGGTATGGAAGCAGAGCAACAAATGGATACTTTTGTGGTGCGACCGGAGGG
This sequence comes from Protopterus annectens, assembly GCF_019279795.1. Classification (NCBI taxonomy): domain Eukaryota; kingdom Metazoa; phylum Chordata; order Ceratodontiformes; family Protopteridae; genus Protopterus; species Protopterus annectens. The sequence continues at coordinate 954,019,806 of NC_056731.1, forward strand.
CGAAACATTTTATTGGTACAGCCAGGACTTGGTTACAACTGGTCCAGGGGCAGTAACCGAAGAACTGATGAATGTAGCCATCAGTAAATCCCCCTCCCTTGACACTGATAAACAGCATTTGTTGCATTGTACTCTATATTACCATAGCATACCAGGACCTGATAAAGAATATGAGCAAGAACAGTTTAGAAACCATGCTAACAGATTAGTATTGCGTAATCTGTACTGGGACACAGAAGGGAACAGTGTAGTTAGCTGTTCATTGCCCCAGGAATTCCTAGCACTTTATAAATCTAATCGATTACCACATGTTAGTTTAACAAAAGACAAGAATGTGAAGTGGGCAGACCTGGGAGAAAAAGTCACAAGGTGGGAAAAACAGACAGAATTAGAACTGTCAGAACAGGGAGTACAAAAGCAGAAGTTGAATTGGATAACACAGACACACTCAGCTGTACACTTGCAGGCAAGTGAGGACAGCTGAGTAGCACTCTTACTAGAGGAAGAAGAAAAAGCCTTAAGAGGCATACCAGAGACTCTCTGATCAACAGGGAAATCAGATGTAAGACTTATTTGTACAGCAGGGCCAGTTACTATCATGCCAAATTCAGCATTTAGACCTCAAAAGAGACAGTATCCCTTAAGGAAGGATGCAGAAATAGGAATCAAACCTATAATAGCCTTACTTAAGGAAGGAGTATTGATAGAATCTCCCAATTCACCATGTAATACACCCTTATTTCCTGTTAGGAAAGCAAATGGAGAATGGCGTATGGTCCAAGATTTACAAGCTGTAAATGACACAGTTATACCTAGAGCACCTATGGTGCCAGATCCACACACCTTATTAAATGATTTGAAACCTCAACAGAAGTATTTTCCTGTGGTAGATATTAGCAATGCGTTTTTCTCAATACCGATACACCCTGACAGCCAGCATTGGTTTGCATTTACATTTCAGGGGAAAAGGTATACATACACGTGACTACCACAGGGATATTGTGAGAGTCCAACAATATTCGCACAGGAAATGCCAAGTAACTTGGCAGGATTTATCCCACCGAAAGGCAGCCAGATTTTACTTTATGTAGACGACATTCTGCTGGCAGCCCCCACCCAGCAAGAATGCAGAGAAGATACCATAGCATTATTACAATTTCTAGCCACTCAAGGACACAAAGTTAACAAAAACAAACTGCAACTTTGGAAAAAACAGGTTAAATACCTGGGATATGTAATATTTTCATTTTCATTTTTTCATTCATTTTACATTTGTTGACCGGGATAGTCCGACTGGATTTATATCCATTTTCAGCGGAGGCCCGGGGAGAAAAGCTCCAAAAAACAACAGTTACATTCATATTAGGAGGCTAGCCATCATTTCATAGATAATTAATACAAAAGAGCAAAAAAGACATTCTAGAGTATAAAAATACATTTGGAGAAACACCTTATTAATGTTAGAATCAGAGAGAGACCATGGCTATATTATATATTAGGTGGTCCATTATTGGTAAAGAAATTGAGAAAGTGGGGGTTAGTCTGGTGTTGAGCATTGGCAGAGCCAATGGGATGTAAAGTGGGAGAAGTGGCCTTTCTTAAATGTATTTTGGGAGGTGATATTGGTGAGTTGAGGAGGAAGGGAGCTCCATATTTTACCGATGGCATTGGAAAACAGAGAGTCGCCCCCTGAGTTATGGGATTTGACTGTTTGTACAAGTAACCTGTTTGCTGAGCGCAGACTATTTAGGTTTGAATAGGGGGTGATTAACTCATTCAGTGCAGGGATGTTGTCAGGTTGATTAAGAATTTTAAATGCTACTATCCAAAGAAGGCAGAATATTAGATGAAGACAGGAAAACAGCAATATTGCAAGCACCCAAACCGAATACCAAGAAGGAAATGATGTCCTTCCTAGGTATGACTAACTTTTGTCGGAGTTGGATTCCAAACTATGCCTTGGAGTCTGCTCCACTGACCAACTTAATATACAAGAAGCCTATGGCAGTACAAGATTCATTACACTGGACACCAGAAGCAGAATCAGCTTTCTGCAAATTGAAACAACTGATAGCATCCTCATTAGTTTTAGGATTACCAAACTATCATAAACGATTTTTCCAAACTGTAAATTGTAAGCAAGGCTATATGACATCAGTGTTAACACAGCAACATGGGGACAAACAACACCCCATAGCTTACTATTCATCACAGCTAGACCCAGTGGCGCAATCCTTGCCCCACTGTGTACAAGCAGTAGTCACAGCTGCAATGGCAGTACAGGCTTCAGCCTCAGTAGTGTTATTCCACCCTCTCACATTGAGAGTGCCTCATGCAGTTGTGATTATTTTACTGGAAGAAAAAATGGCATATCTTTCTCCTGCTAGGCATCTTTCCTGTATGACTATACTGCTGAGCCAACCTCATATGACAGTTGAACGATGCACAACTTTGAATCTGTCAACCTTGCTCCCAACCCCTGCAGATGGCAAGCCACACTGCTGCCTGCAGGAGATTGAGCAAAAGACACTGTCTAGAAAAGATCTCACGGATGTTCCCTTGGATAATGCCGAGGTGACATACTATGTGGACGGCTCATGCAAAAAGGGTTCTACAGGACAGAATCTAGTAGGGTATGCATTTGTTTCTGATACTGAGATTTTAGAAGCAAAGTCTTTACCACACAACTTATCTGCAGAAGCAGCAGAATTGATTGTTTTGACAAGCACATGCACCTTAGCAAAGGGTAAATGTGTGAACATTTTTACTGACAGCCAGTACGCTTTTTCTACTGTACATGTTTTTGCGCAACGGTGGAAAAATAGAGGAATGATAACATCTAATGGTAAACCGATTAAACATGTGCAATTTATTTTAGATTTGTTAGAATCTTTTCAGTTACCTCAAAAAGTAGCTATTTGTAAAAGCGTAGCTCATACCAAGCAACAGGACAGGATTTCAAAAGGTAATGTGAGAGCTGATACAGCTGCAAAGCAGGCAGGTTCAGCTTCAGAAGTATTTCTTTTGAGTGAGTAATTACACCCTTCTGAGATTTTAGATTTAGAAATGTTAAAAACAATGCAGACACTTACTACAAATGTAGAAAAACAAAAATGGATAAAACAAGGTGCAATTCTTGAGAAAGGGCTGTATATCTCCAAAGAAAGAAAACCAATTTTACCGTCTAACTTGTTTAGATATGCAGCTTTGTTGAGCCATGGGCAGTGCCATGTCTCAACAGGGGGGATGGTACAGTTAGTGAATCGAGTGTTTACAACGTATGGATTTACAAACTACACAAAAAAATTTTTTGCAGCATGCCATGTTTGTAACAGGCATCATGCACAGGGGGCACTGAAGCCTAAGCAAGGGAGTTTCCCTACACCACCATACCCATTCCATACTATCTGTATGGATTTCATAGAACTAAACAAATGCAAAAATAAAAAGTACTGTCTTGTCATTATAGATATGTTTTCCAAATGGGTGGAAGCTTTTCCGACCAAAAATCCAGATGCAGCTACTGTTGCAAAAGTCCTCGTTAAAGAAATTATTCCTAGATTTGGCATACCGGAAAAGATCTATAGTGACAATGGCACACACTTTGTAAATCAAACCATACAACAATTGAGCCATTATTTTGGGATTTCCTTGAAAAAACATTGGCGTACCACCCCCAATCTGCAAGATTAGTAGAGAGGCATAATGGAGTTCTGAAAAATAAGCTTAGGAAATTGATTAATGAGACACAGAAGAATTGGGTGCACTGTCTGACTCTGGCACTGTTGAGCATGAGAACTGTTCCAAATGCAAAGGGCTTAACTCCTTTTGAAATACTGTTTGGGAGGACATATTATACACCTCAGTGGAAACCTCTCATCCCTGCAGACCAGGAGGCTGACAGTTCACTTGCAGAGTATATGAGGAGACTTCAGAATAACAAACAACTTCTGCAGTTAAATTCTGTTTCAGATAAAGAACAGACCAGACCATCGGAAGCAGTAGTACAACCGGGAACGTGGATCTGGGTGAAGGTCGTGAAGAAAAGAAATTGGAGTTTTCCAAAGTGGGAGGGACCGTACCAAGTTTTGCTGGCAGCACCCACTGCGGTCAAGATAGCTGAACGTGTGCCCTGGATCCATTTGACGCACTGCAAACTGGTCAAGAGCTTTGAACTGGACAAAAGCCTTGTTACTGTTATACAACGAGAACAAAATGACCAGGTAGAGTAAACAGGGATGCAGAACAACCTCAGAAAAATTGCATGATCATCCTGTTAGCTATACTGATAACAATGATCTTTTTGCTGCGGCCTTTCCTTTTTTTAGCCACATGAGTTGAACTGAACAAACGTGATGCGTTACTCATAGATTGGCACCCAAACTTTAACACTTACCAGTCAATTAAATATGTGTACGCTGAGACTTTTAATGTTTCGAACTGCTGGATTTGCACAGCTATACCGACAGCATACGGGGGATTATTGATGACTGCTGTCCCCCTAGGGGTCAATGAGACCTGGGAAAATTTGATTTGTGATACTACACCTGTAAAATCACAAGACAAAATAGCATTGTACCTACCTGTTACACAAAAAGGAATTGTATGTTTTTATAAAAATGACACTATTCAGGTAGGTTGGAGCAATTGCAATGTGACTGTTTCTTATAAATGTTATATTAAGGCTAATAAGGTAGAAACAATTTGTGATACAAACTATGACTCATATCTTGAGAAAAATGCAAAAATCTGTTAGTGAAATACAACATAATCCTGTTCTTTTGAAGCAACTTTCTATCATTGATAAGAAAATGTTTCATGCAGGGCAAGCATATGTCAATACTAAAGCAGAGAATTGTTATTTTATTTGTGGGAAAAAGGCATACAAATGGCTACCTGAGAATTGGTCCGGCAGTTGTTTTTTGGGTTACCTGGTTCCAGCCATATGACACTGCAGCTTTGCCTCGAGGGAAAATTTGAAACATCAGAGAGGTCAGCAGTAAACCTGGAAATCCAATCAAGAGACCTGAGAATCCAGTGGGACGAATTGAAGCAGGATGGAGAAATCATAATTCCGTGAAAAACAAAGATAAACTGACACACATGGACTTGAGTGACACTATTATATCATGGGCAGGCATAGCCCCTGCATATGGCGCAGTGAATTCGATTTGGGAGCTGAGAAAACTGTCCAAACTTCTCGAAGTTATGAGCAATGCAACTTTTTCTGCTCTCGAATTAATGACTGATGAACTGAACGCTATGAGAACTGTGGTGCTTTAAAACCGCATGGCTCTCAACTTCACCCTAGCGGCGAGAGGCAGTACGTGCACTTTAATCAAAGAAGAATGCTGTTCATATATTCCTGACAACCAGCATGAGATAAACGACCATCTTGAGGTGATCCAGCAAGTGTCGGCCATGACCAAACCAGGCCCAAACCCTCTGACGGACTTTTTCCAGAATTTGTTTGGGGGGGTGGGGTTCCATCCTAATGAACATCCTGATTGCCATTTGTGTGGGATTACTCATATTAGGAGCATGCATTTGTAGTGGTATTCCCTGCATGAAAAAGTTAATCAAAGATTTTATAGACATATCAGTTTCTGAGACTTTGTATCAAAGTACTGAAATTGAAGAGTTGTTGAAAACTGAAATGCTTTCATAAGTCTAAACTAAATGATTCTCTTAACTGCAAATCCGAAATGGAAGAGGTTAGGAAAAGAAGCAAACTGTTTATGCTTTTGAAAATAGAATAAAAATTATTAACAAGGAGGAAATGTTAGAGAAATATGTATTAATATATATATATATGTTTAGTGCTTATTAGAAGCTAAAAGAGTCAACACATTTCATTCTATTTTATGTACAGCTTAATTCTGTATGAAATTATAAGATGATTTTTCAAACCACAGTGTGCTTTCTGAAACTGCAAGATGCACCCTGACCTAGTATTTGCTAGCACAGCAAAATTCATGTTTATGCCTTTTGGAAATGTACTGAGAAGCAGGTGATTATCTGCTAGGTCAGGAAAATGAATGAATAGTGTATGAATAGAACAATACTGTTTTCTATAATATGATTAAATATGAACAATCAGCTCTGTTCGTGTTATGAGAACATGCACAGCTGTGGAAAAGAAGAGATACATGAAACAAAACACTGCTTGAAGAATCTGTACTTGCTTTGTGCTCAAATTAGCTATAGTACCTTGAATGGTAACATAACATAGTGGGAAGCTGTATCTAACCGGTGGTCACCAAGGCCACGTTGTTTTTCTTAGGAAGTTTTTCAAAAAATTGATAGTGCGAGCAGAAAATCATGGACAGACAGCTACTATGAAGTAATGATGTTAAAACTTGTGATCTGTTATGTCAGCTTGGTAGGCAATGTCTTGTTAGAAAATGTATAAAAATGACCTTACTTCCTGATTTTAGTTAGACAAACTCTGTATTAACATGTTTTTGTCTCCTTGCTGCAAGATTAAAGTGCCTTAACTTGAACCTGCCGTTTATTGATCATTTTGAAGTTTATTTTTCCTTTGACAGGGGTCATATGTCACAGGCATGGATGTCAGTGTGGGGGTCCCATACCCAACCCTCAGTCCCTCAAAGCAAGTCAGGTGTAGAAAGGCAGAGGGAAATGTCTGGCAAAAGCCCACAAATGGTAGCAATGTTGAACTACCCCCCCCCCTACAGACTCACACAGTGATAGCATAGCAGGTCTTGCAGTTGCAGTAAGGCAATGAAGGGTAAGAAGTCTGAAACTCAAATGTATGCCATTACAATCTGACCTGTGGTCTTTACTGATATGCCTCTAGTCCCCAAGACAAGGCACAATAGTATGGTAAATGGAACAAAAATGTAAAGCAAATATCAGCACTGTCTGTGCAAATGTGTACAGTTGACAGGTGTGCCCCTCCATATACCCACAGAAATGCAGTAACATGTATGTCTGCAGGGAAATAGCAGCATAGCACACATTGGCAGGGCTGTCCCAATACACATGAAAACATGTTGCATGTCCACAATATGCAGAGGTCAATGAGCTATGTGTGTGTGGTTAATACTGTCAGGATATGGCCAGCACGTTCTCCTGGCAGTCATCCTGTAGTGCCCTAGGTACAGTGCTGTCTTTGACAGGGCCATGTGCAGATAACTGCAGTGCCAACTATTATGCCTGTCAGTGACACCTACTGCTCTGCCACTGACATATCTGGACATCACAGTGCTATGTGGAGTATACTACACATATAATGGACTTCTTGAATGCTGTGTAGCCGAGGTGCTAGGCTTTTGTGAATATAATGCTTTTTGGTACTGTTGCCAGTGGTTATTTTCAGTAATTCCTTTTTTTTATGTTTTCTTTTACATATAATGGACATGCCTGCACAGTAGAATGCACTCTGTACCCACACCCATAACTCCTAACCTCTGACAGCAAGACATCTGGACAAGGGCAGAAATAAAAGTGGAACAAAGGCACAATGATAGGCATGTGTTGTAAATACATGGTAGGGTGAGAGTTTTGCAGTAGCAGTAACTGTATGAAGGTTACGTACTCTGAAACAGTAATGTTTGTCATTATTTTGTAACATCAAATCTTCAATTATATGTAACTAACTTGCCATAAAAACCCAAGTTTACGTAGACAGGATGAAACCTCTAGCCAAACACCTGGACAATCTGCCAAAAAATCTACAGGTGAGAGGTATAGCCACACAAGGATATGACATCTCAGGTTAGAATGATACCACACAAGCAGGAGATCCCCAGCCAGTATATCACCGAGTTACTGGACTGTTTACACAGCGAGTCATCACTCAACTGGCTGTAGCCACACCTCACAACTGGCCTTGTTGGGCAAGAATATACATAGCTGCCCTCATAATATTGGTCTATGCATCATACAACTAGTATTCCTCTGGTAAAGCTCTGTGATGATCTGAGGATGTCTGGCACTAGGTAATGACACAATACATTGCAGTGTCAGACTACAGATATGTCAGAAAATGTCTGGTAAACAAACACAGTACCCTAATGAAAGTCCTGTGTACTCCTGAAAGGTATGGCTGTAGCAGACAAAACCTCGGACTGGAGTACACTTATCTTTGGAATGGTATCCCACTCTAACTATAGAAGATCACACTGGGCATGCTCTTACACTTAAAGAATTACAGAACATGTTGGAACACACATCAGACTATATGACTGTATTGTGTATATATGTTTGTGCATACAGACAACTATGTACACCTTAACTGTCCCCACACACACACACACACACACACACACACACACACACACACACACACACACACACACACACACACACACACACATCAGACAGGATTACCCTCAGCTAGCTGTAGGTTGCCCATATGTGATATAGCTGCATCTGAGTGTGATACACAGACATATATAAGGGCAACAGATAACATACATCAAGCATACACACACACACATAAAAGTAGGGAAGTGAGAGACAGACAGTGATGGAGAGAGATAGAGAGAGAGAGAGAGAGAGAGAGAGAGAGAGAGAGAGAGAGACAGGGGGACACAAACAGAGTGAGTTACACACACAGATACCCTGAATGGCATACAGTGATGTTCTGCTGTGGACAGTGGCATGTCAGTTGTAAACAGTTGCACGTGCCAGCATAAAAGGTGAGCCCCACTGTGTAACAGTACTGAGGTTGGGTTTATAATATCGCATCACGTGTGTGTGTGTGTGTGTGTGTGTGTGTGTGTGTGTGTGTGTGTGTGTGTGTGTGTGTTTCAATAGGTATAAGCATTAGGAGACTGTTCCCACTCAGTACACTTCACATTGCTATACTTCACAAGATTTGATGCTGTCATTCACCTTAGAAGTACCATTGGACACTTATCACCCCTGGAAGCTCTGTAGCATGTGTGATAACTGCTTAACACTATAGTACACATAACTAGATAGGTAGGTGTTCTAATCCAAATACTGGCAAGTGTGTGTGTGTGTGTGTGTGTGTGTGTGTGTGTGTGTGTGTGTGTGTGTGTGTGTGTGTGTGTGTTTGAGACAGTTGTGTGTGTGATAGTAAGGGAATGTGTGTTTGTAGGTGAAACAGTTTTAGCCCATTCCCACCCACAACACTTTGCACTGCCCAACTTTATCAGTCCTACTGATGTGATTCCCCTTATCAGCACCTTTGACCAGTTCTTAGCCCAGTAAGCTCTGTAGCATGTGTGATAAATGCGTAACACTATACTACAAATCACTAGATAGGCAGGGGTTCTTCTCTCTGATCAGCAAATGTGTGTCTGGGTGTGGAAGTGTGTATGTTTGTTGGAAGAAGTATTTTGTTACATTTCCCACCCACTGCCCTACTTTATCAGTCCTGCTGATGTCATTCCCCTTATCAGCACCTTTGGCCAGTTATTATTCTAGTAAGCTCTGTAGCATGTGTGATAAATGCGTAACGCTATACTACAAATCACTAGATAGGCAGGGGTTCTTCTCTCTGATCAGCAAATGTGTGTCTGGGTGTGGAAGTGTGTATGTTTGTAGGAAGAAGTATTTTGTTAAGTTTCCCACCCACTGCCCTACTTTATCAGTCCTACTGATGTCATTCCCCTTATCAGCACCTTTGGCCAGTTGTCAGCCCAGTAAGTTCTGTAGCGCGTGTGATAACTGTGTAACACTATAGTACAAATCACTCGATAGGCAGGGGTTCTACTCTCAGATCCAGCAAATGTGTGTGTGGGTGTATAAGTGTGTGTGTAAGTCTGTATTTTTGTAGGAAGAAGTATTTTGATAAGTTTCCCACCCAGTGCCCTATTTTATCAATCCTACTGATGTCATTCCCCTTATCAGCACCTTTGGCCAGTTGTCAGCCCAGTAAGCTCTGTAGCATGTGCGATAACTGTGTAAAACTATAGTACAAATCACCACATAGGCAGAGATTCTAATCTCAATACTGGCAAGTAAGTGTGTGTGTGTGTGTGTGTGTGTGTGTGTGTGTGTGTGTATGTATGTGTGTGGGCATGTGGGCGTGTGTGTGTTTGAGTGAGAATCATATCATGTGTGTGACTGGGCGAGAATCATATCTTGTGTGGTTTATACCATTTTGAGTTGTGTACAACCCTGTACACTTCCCATCACCCTACTTTACAAGGCCTGCTGATGTCAATCACCTTACAAGTACCTTCGGACAAAGTAAAATCATATAAGCTTCATGGTGCATCTGATAACTGCGTAAGACTATAGTAAAAATAGCTAGATAGGTAGGGGTTCTAATCTCAATACTGGCAACTGTGTGTGTGTGTGTGTGTGTGTGTGTGTGTGTGTGTGTGTGTGTGTGTGTGTGTGTGTGTGTGTGTGTTTGGGTTGAGAATCATATCCTTTGTGGGCTATAACATTTTGAGTTGTGTACCACCCTGTACACTTCCCATCACCCTACTTTACAAGGCCTGCTGATGTCATTCACCTTAGGAGGACGTTGGGACAAGGTGAAATCATATAAGGTCTGTGGTGCATCTGATAAGTGTGTAACACTTTAGTAGAAATAACTAGGCAAGGATTCTAATCTCAATACTGGTAAGTGTGTGTTTGGGTGAGAATCATATCCTGTGTGGGTTATATCATTTTGATGTGTGCACCATCCACACTTGTTTGCCACCTCCCAATGGCATTGCTTTATATAGCATGTTAATGGCATCAGCCTCACATGCAGCATTTTAAACCATTATACAGGTCATACCAGTCATCTGTACAGATGTCTATGGAATATCCAGATGTTTGCAACCTATATGTGGTCTGTGTCCCCGAACAATGACCAGGTATGTGATATTGTTGCCAAATAGGTCACAGTTACTGTAGTGACACACATGCCAGCATCAGATATTATACTTGACTGAAACATCATGCTGCTACAATGTCTGTTACCCTATCACTTGTATGAGCTTGTAGGAGCAATAGATGACTCCAATTGCTATTTCTGGTGGGTTATCTCACCATCCATGAAGGCATTCACAACATTACATGTTGTAAGAGGTAGTGGGTTATGTCCCATGCATATAATCTATGTGGGAAATTTCATGTATATGTAGCATTATAGTACATTAAAGTGGATATGTAGGTTTACTAATCTCTCTATTGCCAACTGTGTTTCTGTTACTGTGTGCACATCTCCTGTGTCAGTCTTTACTGTGTGCATGCATATGATATACCATTTTCTCTCCGTGTTTCACCCTGTGAACTCAAGAGTACATACCACAAACCTGTCATACACAGTATCATGCATGCTCTCACTAACTGCATCAGGGTTGAGTGTATGGGAAAGAAATGGCAGGGGCAACAGGTGCTGACAGGTGAATCAGTTGCTGTCAGTCTAATGGCTTGTGAAGGACCTATTGACAGTACTCCAGTAACCTTTTCTGTATGGATGAGCCTGTTGTACTACACAACACTGAGGTGACATGTCTGAAGGCTATCTGTCTGCAAGGTCACACTGTCTGATAACAGTGTCCATCACACACTGTTGGATGCATACACACTTGGTAAACATACACATAAAGCTGTACCTTGGCTATGAAACAGTCGGTGTATTTCCACTCTGCCAAACTCCATGTTGGTAATGTTTGCAGGGCCACAGCCTACAGACACCTGGAACACAAACAGAATACAGCATGTCAGACTACTTTCAGTCAGTGGTACTAATAGCAGTAATGCATCATGGCTAATAAGGTGCATACACATTTATGTGTACCCATAACAAATGCAAGCAGACAGCACCTTACACAGCATTACATAGCTACACTGTACTATATTCACTATGTGCATCCGACCCATATTAGCATGTTCTTGCATTGATGGTATGGATGACAGGGATGTGGCACAGGTTTCATCATATGCACAGGGTGTAGTGTGGGTTTGCCAGAAACCTAGGCTGGGCCATATGGTTGACATCATGTGTGTGTGTGTGTGTGTGTGTGTGTGTGTTTGGAGGGGTATCCTATAGATGGGCTGCGCAGAGGTGCTGTGTGTGTCTAGAGGTGACCTGCCTGTGATACAGATGTGTGTGTGTGTGTGTGTGTGTGTGTGTGTGTGTGTGTGTGTGTGTGTGTGTGTGTGTATGTATGCACACAGTTACGCCATGTAGCTGCGCTACACAGGGGCATGTTGGACAGCTGTGGATCATGCATGGCAGGGTGTCCAGTTCACCATCTCCAGCCATGGACATGTGAACTGGTCCTGCCAGGGGTCTCACTGGCACCATCAGGTCCAAAGCCAGATGCAGTAGTGCTTCCTGATGGTGACTGCTGTCTGCTGGATCCATGTTCTCTGATATGATCAGCCAGGACCACGTGCCCATGGCCTGCTCCTTTGTGTTGTGGACAGCAACCCCCCCTTTGGTAGTGCTGGTGTCACTGCCTCTATGCGAGTGTGAAGGTGCATGGCCCCGTAGAGTCTCAGCTAATGTTGGTGCTGACCTACATCCACATGGCCGATGCCCATCTCCCACCAAACACTCTAGCACAGACATGCCATGGTTGAGGATTGCCAAGGTCTCAAACCACCATCTATTCATGAGCTCAGTATTTTGGAGTGTGGCCTCAACAAGGTCATGCATGTTGCCAGGTAAATCAGGAAGAGTTGCATTCAACACCTTGAGTATTTGTCTGATGTTGCATTCACTACATGCCTGTGCATCCAAGACAGCCCGAAACATGGATCTGGTGACACCTGCTGTGGTACTTGCGACAGCGGCTTGACAAGCAGCAGTCCTCCTGCAAGCACCCCCTGTCCATCCACCTGTGTGAGATCTCATCTGCATTCTGGCTATGGCCAGTGTCTACACTCACACCTGCCATAGTCACCACACTAGCCTGTTCCATGCCAGCACCTACCAACTGTCCATCATCTGTGGCTGCTGGGGATGGGGCATGTGCGGGCATTGTGACTGTGTGCTGGGAAATTGTGGATGACTGTGGGATGCCAACTGATGGCACAGATTCAGCTCCTGGCAACCCCACCTGTGCTTGACTATGACCATCTTCATTGTGAGAGACTGCAGAGACACTGACATCAGATTCTGAGTGGGAGGGACCATGTCCACCACGACCACCTGTGGGGGGGAAGACAACATATGTACATTAATACCTGCACTATAACATTTTCTGCTACACACACACACACACACACACACACACACACACACACACACACACACACACAAACACACACATACACACACACGCACACACACACATGCACACATGTATGCACATACACACGCACACACATACAGTTGAGGTGGCAGACAGGCATTACACAGATCACACAATAGCCAACTAGTGACATTCACAAAACAGTCAGACCACTACATACACACTCTGGACAGGCCCTCAACATCATGCAGTGCAGCATTTTCCAGTTAATGTTGCTACTTATATACACCTCTGGGATATGTGAGTAGTGTTAGTAGGTGATGGTCCTTCAAGTAACACACACTGTACCCATGTACACATAATTGCTGTTCACCTGAATAGCACAGTGACAATTCCTACAGAACATACCTCTCAACTGTGCAGAGTGCCGCTGAATATCTACATGTGTGGCTCAAATTTCTGGTCTGTTCACCGTAAATCATGTGTTTGTCTGACACATTACTGGGATAATATGAGGACTGGTGTCACTAATTAATGACATATTTTGAGTTTCACACTTCAAAAGCTGCAGTACATGTATGTTACAACAGAACTGGTTACACTAACAACCTTCTAATCTTACAGTGGATATTAGCAGTGTAGACACCCCCTGTTAATATGCTAGGTTTGTCAGATATATAACATGAGACCACAGAAATCATGTGACAACATTTCCCACCTTTAATGTGACCTATAACCTGTGCAATCCAACTGAAGAACAAACACATTGGTTAGGGGTAACATGTAGAAGTAAAAATATGTATAATAGGCTGGTTGCATGACTGTGCACACCCTTAAACTAATAGTTTGTTAAAGCACCTTTTGATTTCATAACAGCAATCAGTCCTCTTGGGAAGCTATGTATCAGCATGGCATATCTCGACTTAGCAATATTTGTATACTTTCCCTTGCAGAAGCCCTCCAATATTGTCAGATTGTGAGGGCATTACTTCTGCACAGGCCTCTTCAGGGAACCCCACAGATTTTCTGTTGAATGTAGGTGTGGACAGTGGCTGGGCCATTCTTTTTGGATTTTGATGTAAGGTTTGGGTCACTGTCATGTGGAAAGGTGTAACCCCTCTCCATCCACAGCTTTCTAACAGACACATGAAGATTTTGGGCCAAACAGGACTGGTATTTGGAACTGTTCCTAATCCCATTCACCTTGGCTAAAGGCCCACTTCCAGCTTATGTACACCAACCCCAAAGCAGGATACTGCCATCACTATGCTTCACCATGGGGATGGTGTTCTTTTGGTGATGTACAGTGTTGTTATTGTGCCAAATAAACCTTTTGGTATTGTGGCCAAAAAGTGTAACCATTATCTCATCTAACCATAACACATTTACCCACATGCTTTTGGGAAACCTGATGTATTTTTCTTGAGAAATTTGCCAGACCTGGATGTTGTTCTGTGTGAGAAAAGGCTACCATCTTCCAACCCTACCCCATAGGCCAGACATGTGGAGAATACAGGAGATTGTTGTCACATGTAGTACACAACCGGTACTTTTCAGAGATTCCTGAAACTCCTGTAGTGTTGGTGTAGGTCTCCTGGCATCCTCCCTGACCAGTTTAGGTCTTGTCTTTTCCACACATTTAGAGGGATGTCCAGTTCTCTGCAATGTCACTGTTGCCCCATATTTTCGCCACCATTTGATGACTGTCTTCACTGTGTTCCATGGTATATACGATGCTATGGAATTGTGTGTGTACCCTTCTCTGGGCTGATAACTTTCACAAATGAGATCCCTTGTCTGCTTCATAAGTTGTATGTGAACTATGGCTGTTGCTGTAGCAGGCAACTGAGTTAATGTTAGGATAATCCTGGTAGGACAGCTGTCTGTTATTTGCTGTTAATCAAAGAGTCTTTGTAATTGATGGCAGGTGTGTACCCAAGAAGATGTAATGCTGTAATTATATTGAAAGCTGCTTCAACACAGTATTAGCTTCAGCCTGTGCACACATATGCATCTAGCTTCTTGTATGTTTTTTATGTGTCATCATTGTTCTCCTAACAGATTCGTTTGTTTTACAATTGAATTGTACAGGTTATGGGTCACATGAAAGGTTGGAAGGGTTTGGACATGTTTTATTGTGCTCTCATTTTTGTATATCACAAATACCTGGCATTCTAACAGGTGTGTGTACGCCATTTATATGCACTGTATAACACTAATTTATAAAATATGTCCCTAGTTTTGAGCCTTTGTCCCCCCCCTCCATTTTGTCAGTCTTTGTCCAGATTTCTTGCAATGACAGATTGTGAGGTATTCTACAGATATGTGACATCTCCTGCAAATAGGCCCCTGTAATGAACAATGTAATGCAATGCAGTTAACCCCACCAGAAGTGAACATGCAGATATTGCAAAATGGCTGAGAGCAACAGTTGTGTGCATGATCACATGCATGACCTTAACATGCCTAGCATACTGGTGAGCCACAACAGGAAATTCCCATACTCACCGGCTTCAGGCTGCTGTCCCACATCCAGACCAGAGGTACCTATGTAGTTGTGGGGGAGAGGTATTGTCAGCAGACTCACATTTGGCATTGGTACGAGATGAATGCTACTTTTCTGCACAGGTACAGTACAAGCTCTGATAGTGTACAATTTGCTGTCCTTCACCATAGATGTGCACTTGTGTGCATTACTAAACCCCACCCACAAATGCAGTTTGAACTGACATATGCATCTAGATACTCTAAGACAGTATGACTGCTACATGATTAAATTGATGTGCACTCTGGCCTTACCTGGACAGTCCTTGCCTGTTGCCTGTGTGCCACCCATTTCTATGACTTGTGTTTCTTGTGTTGGCTTTTGTGTGGGGGCTGCCCCAAGGTTGGAAAGGAGCTCCTGTGTTGCTGTAAGTGCAGCCTGTGTGGCTGGTCCCCCACCTTTTGCAGTATGGTCCCCTGGCCACTGCAGCAGACCTTTGTCAGGCATGACATATCAGGTCAGTTGCTGGATGCCTGACCTGATTATATGTGTGGCCATGGTGACCCAAGGTGTTAACTCTGTGGACAAGGTCATCCCACAGGGGAGTCTGCTCCTGCAGATTTTATTGGCTACGGCCGAACAGCACTGCATGTTACTGGATTATGGCATTGGTGATGGCTGCATTCTCATCTGCAGTATATGCTGGCTGATGCTGCATGCCACCTGGAAGACATAAGCAGGGAAACACATCACAGGACCTCAGACCTCAGAGTTATTTACAGAGCCAGAACATCAGTACTGCCTATCATTAGCCACCATTTGCAACCACGACATGCCCTGTCATCTATCAGCATGGTATGAACCTGCATTGCACTCTTGGTCCTGATGTGTCATGTCCCCCCGATAAGGGCCAGTACATTGCTCAAACCACCATTCATCATTCACGTTTCTGTAGTGAGATGACAGTGGCCATCTTCCTTGCAGACTGGGATGTCAATGGTGCTCAGGCTTTGCTTGCATACAGTGTGTATTGGAGCTGGAAGCATGTGCCTGTGTTTATGTAGGATACAAACAGGAATGTTATCAGGTCCCATGGAGACTTGCTTTTGCTGACTTTGACTAGGCAGTATGCATCTGCTCCCTGGTGATGAGGGGAGGGGTACGGGTACTGTGCATATCCACTTATATTGATGGTGAGCCGGGGGGGTGATGTTTGCTCTAAACCTCTCTGCAGCAGGTTGGCTATAGCTATGGTATGTGTGTATGTGGTGTGATTGACTACCATTACAGGGTGGTTTGGGTTGTTGCCTCTGAGATTGCAGACATATGTGAAGACAGCCTTGTGATTGCCCTTGGTGGATGTGTCCAATATGTACTCATAGTTAGTCTTACAGTAATCCACCTGTGACCTTATATGCTCGTTCAGACAAAGGTTGACTTGCTGCCAAGTTGGTGCCTGCTCCTACTTTGCCCAGTACAGCCAATATAGTGACCAATTATGTGGTTTGTGTATTGCTGCTGTCCAGCAAAGGGGATTACTCTATCTTGGTGGAGGCAGGTTTTACAAGTAAGGTATTGCTGAGTCCATACAGCTATGTAGGTGGTCATGTAGCTTTTTGTAGTAGGCATGGACACAAGGTCATAACACAGTTGGACACCTCTCCAGTTTCAACCTGATAATCATGCTTATTCTAGTACCCATGTCTATGTCAGGGCAATGCAGTAACCAGTAGCTGTAGAAATCTAACTCTGCCGGATGCTCAGAAACTAAGATTACACACATGTACAACATGTACAGTTTATTTACCCGATATTTTGCATCCCATGTCTGTTGTTATGAGGCAGCCAGATACACCTACTCATACAGACATGTGCAAAGGTTGTTGTTGTATCTTTCAGCTTTTTCACGGTTAGGGGTCGCCACAGCAGAACTCCGGTCCACTAATGATTGGCAGTAGATTTTTACGTACAGATTTGCCAGCCCTGACACACAACCTTCAACGAAGGTACGCCCATTCATGCATGTCTCCCCACAGAAGACGCTTTAGCTGAGAATCAAACAGGACGTCTTACTGTGAGGCGACAACACTACCTCAGCACCACCACCGCTCTAATACCTGATTTACAATTCTGTTCTATGTCAGTATGGCACACTGCATTTGCACTCTTGCTGCTCAGTCATTCCTCTCAACCTGTTAGAGCAGGACATCTGGAGGATGCCACACATACATGGGGGGTGATGGGCCAAAATTAGTGATACTTTCTTAATATTGCTGTAACACACAAGTCATTTGATAGCACAGTAGCCTTTGCATTTACAGACATGCCCTGGAGGATATTTGACACTCATATGGCAGGAAGAGAGGAGAAAGGCTAGGAATGTGGTAGTGAGGGTAGGAACTTTTAATGCTCGCAGTATGACTGGTATGGGGACAGAGCTAGGTGATATGATGGACAGAAGGAAGGTTGATATATTGTGTGTGCAAAAGACCAGATGGAAGGGGGGTAAGGCTAGGTGTATCGGATGAGGCTCCAAATTGTTCTGTCATGGTGTGGATGGGAGGAGAAATGGTGTAGGGGTTATCCTGAAGGAACAGTATACCAAGAGTGTTTTTGGAGGTGAAAAGAATGTTGGATAGAGTGATGTTTAAGAATCTGGAAATTGATGGTGTAATGATGAATGTTGTTAGTGCATATGCTCTGGACGTTGGGTGTGCGATGGATGAGAGAGAAAA
The DNA here is from genome assembly GCF_019279795.1 of Protopterus annectens. Taxonomy (NCBI): domain Eukaryota; kingdom Metazoa; phylum Chordata; order Ceratodontiformes; family Protopteridae; genus Protopterus; species Protopterus annectens. The sequence continues at coordinate 954,038,168 of NC_056731.1, forward strand.
AGTTTGGAGTGAGTTGGAGAAGTGATGATGACTGTACCCAAGGGTGAGAGAGTGGTGCTTTGAGCAGATTTCAATGGGCATGTTTGTGAAGGGAACAGAGGGGATGCAGAAGTGATGGGTAGGTATGATGTTAAGCAAAGTAATGCAGAAGGTGAGATTGTAGTGGATTTTGCAAAGAGGATGCACATGGCTGTGGCGAATATGTATTTTAGCAAGATGGAGGAGCATAGGGTGATATACAAGAGTGGAGGAAGATGCACACAGGTGGATATATCCTATGTAGGACAGCCAGTTTGAAGGAGATTGGAGACTGTAAAGTGGTGACAGGGGACAGTGTAGTTAGGCAGCATATAATGTTGGTCTGTGGGATGACATTGGTGATCAAAAGAGGAGGAGAGTGAGGGCAGCACCAAGGATCAAATGGTGGGAACTGAAAAAGGGTGATTGTGAGGTTGAGTTCAGGGAAGAGTTAAGACAAGAACTGTGTGGCATTCAAGAGTTACTGAATATCTGGGTAACTACAGCAGAGCTAGTAAGGGAGATGACTAGAATGGTGCTTGGTATGACATCTGGACAGAGGAAGGAGGGCAAGGAGACATGGTGGTGGAATGAGGAAGTACAGGAGAGTATATATGCAGAGAAAGATTTTGGTGAAGAAGTGGGATTGACAGAGAGATGAAGAAAGTAGACAGGAGTATAAGAAGATGAGGTGCTTGGCAAAGAGAGAGGTGACGAAGGCTAAGGATGAGATGTGTGAATAGTTGTATGAAAGGTTGGACACTAAGGATGCTGAAAAAGACATGTACCAATACAGTAGACAGAGGGACTGAGCTAGGGTAGATGTCCAGCAGATAAGGGTGATAAGGGATAAAAAGGGAAACATACTCCCAGGTGAGGAAAGTGTGTTGAGAAGATGGAAAGTGTACTTTGAGGGGGCGATGAATGAAGAGAATTAGAGAGAGAGAGAGAATGTTAGATGATGTGGATATGGTGAATCAGGAAGTGCAGTGGATTATCAAGGAGGAAGTAAGGATTGCTGTGAAGATGATAAAGCATGGAAAGGCTGTTGGTCCAGATGACAACCTGTGGAAGCATGGAGGTGTTTAGGAGAAATGGCAGTGGAGTTTCTGACCAGATTATTTAATGAAATCTTGGAAAGTGAGAAGATGCATGAGAAGTGGAGAAGAAGTGTTTGGGTACCGATTATAAGAATAAGGTTGAGGTGCAGAGCTGTAGTAACTACAGAGGGATAACACTGATCAGTCACAACATGAAGTTATGGGAAAGAGTGGTGGAAGACAGGTTAAGAAAAGAGGTGATGATTAATGATCAACAGTATGGTTTCATGCCAGGAAAGAGCACTACAGATGTGATGTTTGCTCTGAGAGTGTTGATGGAGAAGAACAGAGAAGGTTGGAAGGAGTTGCATTGTGTCTTTGTGGACATAGAGAAAGCATATGACAGTGTGCAGTGGTAGTGATAGATGCATTTAAGGTGGAGGTTGGGTGATATCAGGGATCAGCTCTGAGCCCTTTCTTATTTGCAGTGGTGATGGACAGATTAACAGACAAGATCAGACAGGAGTTCCTGTTGACTGATGTTTGCAGATGACATTGTGATCTGTAGTGAGAGCAGGGAACAGGTTGATGAGACCCTGGAGAGGTGGAGATATGCTCTAGAGAGGGTAGGAATGAAGGTCAGCAGGACTAAGACAGAATATATGTGTGTGAATGGGAGGGAGGATAGAGGAATGGTGAGGATGCAGGCAGTAGAGTTTGCAAAGGTGGATGAGTTTTAATAGTTGGAATCAACAATTCTGAGTAATAATGAGTGTGGGGGAGAGGTGAAGAAGAGAGTACAGGCAGGATGGAGAAGAGTGTCAGGAGTGATTTGTGACAGACGAGTACAAGAGGGTAGTGAGACCAGCTATGTTATATGAGTTGGAGACAGTGGCATTGACAAAATGGCAGGAGTCAGAGCTGGGCATGGCAGAGTTAAAGATGCTAAGATTTGCACTGGGTGTGATGAGGATGGACAGGGTTAGGAATATGTATATTAGAGGGTCAGCTCAAGTTGGACAGTTTGGACACAAAGCCAGACAGGTGAGATTATGTTGGTTTGGACATGTGCTGAGGAGAGAAAAGGATGGTAAGGATGAAGCTGCCAGGAAAGAGGAAGGCCTAAGATAAGGTTTCTGGATGTGGTGAGAGAGAACATGCAGGTGGTTGGTGTGGCAGAGCAAGATGCAGAAGACAGGAAGAAATGGAGACAGATGATCCACTGTGCCAACCCTTAACGGGAACAGCCAAAAGAAAGAGAAGGAGATGTTATAATGTCAGTCTTCACAGATTTGACAATCTTTTGCCAGACATAACACACCTCTATGAGTTAATGACTGCAAATATGAGGCACACATATGGTCAGTGTGCATAACACTGGACAGTTGAATGGTATGAGCTCAATATATCACATGAAGTTCAATGCACACATCTGCAACAGTAGTTTACTATGCAAATACCCTGTATTCGTCTCTCACATTTCTGAGACAAACATGTATATCATAGTTGTATTCACAATTAACATATGGATATCTACAACATCCCAGTAGCAGACCTAGCAGTGTCACAGTCATTATTGTTCAACACACACTCCAGTAGTAGTCATATGTGAGCCATCCTTTCCTGGGGTGACTCAGGGGCCTGAGCTGTGATCTTTGTCACTGCAGACAGACCCAAATGGTATGGCCATAGGTTCTGATCAGCAGTATATCAGTACAGCAAGTCTTGTTGAGATATATTTGTTGAACTTCCTATTGCCCATTATTACATACCCCCTACTGCATTCCATTACATGCTTATTTGTTTGACGTACGTTTTTTTTCCAAGTATAGTTGGTTTGCTTCCAATTTGTGTTGGTTTGTTTGTCTGTCTGTCTGTCTCTCGCTCTCTCTCCCCGATGTAGGGTATACATCTGTTTTGCATAGGCAGCAGCTTGCCATTTGCATGTAATGCACGTGAACAGCTGATGGCCTGTGCATCAATTGGTGTCCCCCACTTGCTAATTGCATGCAGAACAGCTGTGTTGTTATTCCTATAGCCAGTGGCATGGCAACACCCTCTTATAATTGAGTACTACATGTGGGCATTGCCCCTTTTCCTTGCCTGCGAGGAGGACTTCATGGAGGTGTGTTAACAACAGCATCACAGAGGGTAGTTGGAAATACCTCTTACAACGAAAACTGGGGAAACAGCCCAACAAAATGGGGGAGAATGTTCCAGACATAGGGACAGAATGTAAGTATTGATGTTATACAGTTGAATTAATGCTAGTTTAACAGGGTTTGTGTGGATATGGCTTTTCTGCATGATTTTAAGTCTGACAGTGTTATGCGGTTGACATAACTTTTAGTTGTAGGGCTATCCGCAGAATGGCCAGTGTGTGGACTCTTATGTTTGGAGTGTTCCTCATGCATTTTTTTGTCTTTGGAAAACCAGTAGCATACTCTGGAGATTGCAGTCAGTAAATGGTACCATCTATTTGTGTTTCTGACTTCATATCCCTCAGAAAAAGATATTTACTACAAACCCTGTTACACTAGCAACTGTCTCAGTTTATAACAGCAATATTTCAAATATGCCCCTGTTTTTGGGCCTCTGTCCCCCAAGTATGTCAGGCTTAGTCCAGATGTCATGCAGTAAGAGGTTGATAGGTATGGTATATCATTATTTAATGTCTTCATTCCTGATGCCATCCCAGTGATGTATCAGAATGCCAGACATGTTATGTGGAAGAGGCCTTATATATGAGGACAAAGCCTGAACATTCTGTAGGACTCTGTACAGTTGGGAGGTCTGTGTATTTTTGGCAATTGTTGACAGACTGTCAGGATTGTGTAGCAGTGTAGTGTGTAAATGTTATTTGGCCTGTGTAGGGAGGGGTAGATGTAGGTGTTATGGCTCTTTTTCTATCTGACTGTGCATGCTGCTCCAGTTTCTGGTGGTCTATTGGCTGTATATATATATATATATATATATATATATATATATATATATATATATATATATATATGTGTGTGTGTGTGTGTATAGGGGCAGACTGAGACATGTCCCATACTACAATCAGGCATCATATTACACTGTGAATTGGGCAAGTATATATACGGGTAGTGTGAGAGTGGCAAACATGATGATATTTTTGTTCACACAGTCCTTATACTCTACTGTTCATTTGGCTTACAATTATGTCACTGTCACTGTGGTGAAATTGGTTGTGGGTATGCACTTTCACACTGGTGTCTGTTTTTCAGTGTTGTTATATCCCTGTAATGCCTAATATATTTGGAAATACATGTGGAATTCTCCATAGTGGATTTGGGTTAGTGTTGTGTCAGTCTGACTGTAGTTTGGACAGTGTTTGGTGACATGCCTAGCAGCTCAGTGTAGTTTCCCTAATGTGATGTTATGTCCAGATATTTGTAGGATGTACTGTTCCCTGACCCAGATAAGTGTTGTGTATTTCTGACACATCAGTGGGATGATGTGAGGATTTAAGTCACTAACTAGTGAGAAGTAATTGAGGGTTGGACCTGTGCTATTTCAGTCAATATATGTTAGGACAGACAGGAGGGTGTTACTGCAGCAACTGTGTCAGCTTATCTACTACAGTATTTCAGATGTATCCCTATTTTCATGGCTTTCTCCCCCCACTTTGTCAGGCTTGATCGAGATTCATTGCACTAAGGGGTTCTGAGCATATGTCTAAACTGGCCGGATTGTCCAGGTTTATTGCTCATATTTCTGGTCTGTTCCACAGATTCATTATTTTTATTTCTCTGATAAATCACTGTGATGGCCTGCGGATTTCTGTCAGCAAATGATGACATACATTTCAGTTTCAGAACTCACATCTTTCAGAACATGTATGCTGAAACAAACCCGGTTACTCTATCAACATTTTACATTTATAAGAGCAGTATTTAAAATATGTCCCTAGTTTTGGCCCATTGTCCCCCCATTTTGACAGCCTTTGGCCAGACTTCTTGCACTAAGAGTTTGAGAGGTATGGCTGAGGTATGACTCCACTACATGTATATATTTTATATGTATATATTTTATATGTATAGCTCTATATATAGTATGTATATATTTGTCCATATATCTATATCTGTATATATATATATATATATATATATATATATATATATATATATATATATATATATATATGCATCTCCATGCATATATACACGTGTATATGTATATATACAAAACCTGACATGATTCTACAGACTCCTTTCCCTATTGCTGAATGACTCTACTGCATGATATGTTTGAAACAGCATCAGAAATTCCTACAGCTCAAATGGTATAGTGGTATATTACATTGCTCTGATTATGGTGTACAGGGCCCTGGGTTAGAGACTTGGCAGCGGTGATTATTTTGTTGCTAGGCAGAACAGTGGCTGATGGAGACAGGCTGAGTAAAGCAATTTTAAGTGGCTTTAAACTGCTTTGTGCAGGATTGTGTGATGCTAAGCGAGGACAACACACAGTTAACTGTATAGATGCATAATCTGTGTTGGCTTCACTTAGCATTGCGCATGCTCGCTTACTCCTGCTTACACCCACACTAATTTCTTTAAAAGAAAAGGAAAAGGGGTGATAGGAAAATGGTGAAAAAGGGGTACACAGAGGGAAAAACAATATGAAAGAAAGCTAGGGATGTGCAGGACGGGTGTAGGGAAGGTCCATAGCTGTCCATTTCTTATACAGCAACAGCTGTGCATTTGTACATAATTTGGAGGTGAATTTAGACACTCAAACCCCAGAGAGAGGTGTGAGAACAACAGAAATGTGTTGTAAAGCCAGGTGGACCAGATTACGTGTCCAGTAGACACGTGTGAAATGGGCAGCTATGTCTTCTTCTTTTGGCTGCTCCCATTAGGGGTCGCCACAGCAGATCAACTGTTTCCATTTCTTCCTGTCCTCTGCATCTTGCTCTGTCACACCAACCACCTGCATGCCCTCTCTCACCACATCCATAAACCTTATCTTAGGCCTTCCTCTTTTCCTGTTACCTGGCAGCTTCATCCTTAGCATCTTTTTCCCAATATACTCTGCATCCCTCCTCAACACATGTCCAAACCAACATAATCTTGCCTCTCTGGCTTTGTCTCCAAACCTTTGAACCTGGGCTGACCCTCTAATATACTTATTCCAAATCCTGTCCATCCTTGTCACACCCAGTGCAAATCTTAACATCTTCATCTCAGCCACATCAAGCTCTGACTCCTGCCTTTTTGTCAATGCCACTGCCTCCAACCCATATAACATAGCTGGTCTCACTACCCTCTTGTAGACTTTCCATTTCACTCTTACTAGTACTCGTCTGTCACAAATCACTTCTGACACTCTTCTCCACCCACTCCATCCTGCCTGTACTCTCTTCTTCTCCTCTCTTCCACACTCACCATTACTTTGAACTGTTGATCCCAAGTATTTAAACTCATCCACCTTTGGCACCTCTACTCCCTGCATCCTCACCATTCCTCTATCCTCCCTTTCATTCACACACATATATTCTGTCTTAGTCCTGCTGACCTTCATTCCTCTTCTCTCTAGAACATATATCTACCTGTCCAGGGTCTCCTCCACCTGTTCCCAGGGGAACACATCGCAGGACTGCATACACTGCACACCATTATGTACAGACATAACTACAAATCACTACAAATCACAATGTCATCTCAAACATCAGAATCCATGGGGACTCCTGTCTGATCTTGTCTGTCAACCTGTACATCACCATTGCAAATAAGAAAGGGTTCAGAGCTGATCCTTGATGTAATCCCACCTCCACCTTAAACGCATTCGTCACTCCCACCACAGACCTCTCCGCTGTCACACTACCCTCGTACATATCCTGTACCACTCTTACATACTTCTCTGACATTCCTGACTTCCTCATACAATACCACAACTCCTCTCTAGGCACCCTGTCATATGCTTTCTCTAGATCCACAAAGACACAATGCAACTCCTCCTGTCCTTCTCTGTACTTCTCCATCAACACTCTCAGAGCAAACATTGCATCTGTAGTACTGTTTCCTGGCATGAAACCATACTGCTGATCACTAATCATCACCTCCCTCCTTAACCTAGCTTCCACTACTCTTTCCCATAACTTCATACTGTGACTGATCAATTTAATCCCTCTGTAGTTACTACAGCTCTGCACATCACCCTTATTCTTAAAAATCGGTAACAAAACACGTTTTCTCCATTCCTCAGGCATTCTCTCACTTTCCAAGATTTCATTAAACAATCTAGTTAAAAACTCCAGTGCTATTTCACATAAACACCCCCATGCTTCCACAGGTATGTCATCTGGACCAACAGCCTTTCCGTTCTTCATCCTCTTCATAGCTATCCTTACTTCCTCCTTGCTAATCCACTGCACCTCATGATTCTCTATCCACACATCATCCAACCTTCTCTCCCTCTCATTCTCTTCATTCATCAGCCCGTCAAAGTACTTTTTCCATCTGCTCAACACACTCTCCTCACTTCTGAGTACGTTTCCCTCATTATCCTTTATCACCCTTACCTGCTGCACATCTTTACTAGCTCGGTCCCTCTGCCTAGCCAATCAGTACAGGTCCTTTTCTCCCAACTTAGTGTCCAACCTTTTATACAACTCTTCATACGCCTTATCCTTAGCCTTCGTCACCTCTCTTTGCCATGCACCTGATCTCCTTATACTCTTATCTACGTTCTTCATCTCTCTGATAATCCCACTTCTTCTTTGCCAACCTCTTTCTCTGTATACTCTCCTGTACTTCTTCATTCTACCACCAGGTCTCCTTGACTTCCTTCCTATTTCCAGATTTCACACCAAGCACCTTTCTAGCCATCTCTCTTACTAGCTCTGCTGTAGTTTCCCAGCTATTTGGTAACTCTTCACTGCCTCCCAGTGCCTGTCTTAACTCTTCCCTAAACATCACCTCACAATTCCCCTTTTTCAATCTCCACCATATGATCCTTGGTGCTGCCCTCACACTCATCCTCCTCTTCTTGATCACCAATTTCATCCTACAAACCACCATCCTATGCTGCCTAACTACACTTTCCCCTGCCACCACTTTGCAGTCTCCAATCTCCTTCAGAATGGCCCTTCTACATAAGATATAATCCACCTGTGTGCATCTTCCTCCACTCTTGTATGTCACCCTATGATCCTCCCTCGTGTTAAAATATGTATTCATCACAGCCATGTCCATCCTTTTTGCAAAATCCACTACCATCTGACTTTCTGCATTCCTTTGCTTAACACCATACCTACCCATCACTTCCTCATCCCCTCTGTTCCCTTCACCAACATGCCCATTGAAATCTGCTCCAATCACCAGTCTTTCACCCTTGGGTACAGTCATCACCACTTCATCCAACTCGCTCCAAAATTTTTCTTTCTCATCCACTGCACACCCAACTTGTGGATCATATGCACTAACAACATTCATCATTACACCATCAATTTCCAGCTTCATTAACATCAGTCTATCCAACACTCTTTTCACCTCTAAAACATTCTTAGCATACTGTTCCTTCAGGATAATGCCTATGCCATTTCTCCTCCCATCCACACCATGATAAAACAGTTTGAAACTGCCTCCGATACACCTAGCCTTACTCCCCTTCCATCTGGTCTCTTGCACACACAATATACCAACCTTCCTTTGGTCCATCATATCAGCTAGTTCTCTCCCTATACCAGTCATACTGCCAACATTCAAAGTTCCGACCCTCACTATCACAGTCCTAGCCTTTACCTGCCTTCGGGCATGCCTTCCCCCTCTTCTCCTCCTTCGGCCAACAGTAGCCCAATTTCTGCCAGCACCCTGTTGGCCAACAGTACTGGTGGCAGTCATTGTTAACCCGGGCCTCGACTGATCCAGTATGTATATCTGTACTGTTGTCTGCATTTATGATTTGGCAAGATTTTATGCCGGATGCCCTTCCTGATGCAACCCTCCCCATTTATCCAGGCTTGGGACTGGCACAAAGAAATGCACTGGCTTGTGCATCCCAGTGGACAGCTAAGTATGGGGCAATACTTTTTTTTGGGACAGATGCCCTTTTCTTTTTTTAAGGTGAGGGTGTGATGTTGGGAAAAGATTGTAGGTATGTCTGGGGAGGTTGGATGGGTAGAGAGACAGACAAGACAGCAGATAGGGGCAGTATATGACACATGAGGGGAGTAAACACATTTGACAGGGAAGGTGTTTGGGAATCCGAAGCTTAATCTGAATCCATCCGAATGGGTGGGGACCTCAATCCCACTGTTTCTATCTGGGGGGGCACATGTTCCTCTGATTCCCAACCACCCTCCATGTCCAAGGTGTTTACTCCCCTCATGTGTCATACACCACCCCTGTTTGCTGTCTTGCCTGTCTTGTCTGTGTGCAAAAGCAACCTCTCCTACCAAACTTATGTAACCAAATGTACCTACTACCCTTCCCTAACATCCCACTCTCACCTTAAACAAAAAAGGCGGGGCATCTGTCCCCCAAAAAATCTCGTCCCATGCATAGCTCTCCATTTTGCCCCCATGTACACTGATGTTAATCAATTTCCACATGAATTACTCAACAAATCTATGTCGCCCACACCCCTCCCTGTGGGGTGTGAGGCTATAAATTTCAAAGTGTCCACATCATATACAGCTGTTGCTGCACAAGAAATGGAGAGCTATGGTCCTTTCCTATGCCCATCCTGCACATCCTAGCTACCTTTCATAATGTTTTTCCCCTTGCTTGCCCCCATTTCACCACTTTCCTATCACCCCTTTTTTTCTTTCCTTTTTTTTGAAAATACCACAGGTTTAAGTTGGGGTAAGCACCGCTAAGCGAAGGTAAGGGGACCTAAGTGCCACTTGGCATCACTTTGTGTTGTGCAAAACCAAGCAAACCCTCTTAAAACTGCTTTAATCACTCTATCTCATTCAGCCACTTTTCTGCCCAGCACAAAATAACCAGTCCTGGCAAGTCTCAAACCCAGGACCCAGTGCACTAGAGTTAGAGCAACTCACCACTACACCAAATCAGCTGTGGAGAATTAGTAATACTTTTGTAAATATATCATGCAGTATATTCATGTAACATTAGAGAAAAAAAAAAGACATTACTGCCAAGTCCCGAATCCAGGACCCTGTGCACTAAAATCAGAGCATTGCACCACTTTGCCAAATCAGCTGTGGAGAATTTAGTAATGATTTTGTAAATATATCATGTACTACATCATGTAACATTATGGAAAAAAAGACATTACTGAGCAGAGCATTGTGGTCTGTTTAATACATCACCCCTGACTCAAAGAAACTGGAACCCCTGGAATATTACAGGAGAAATGTGGACATGTTAAGGGCACTCATTCCCTAATTGTATTGCGGCATCTGTCTGAGTGACAGCATAATGCTGCATAAGGCTATGAACATACATGCCTGGGACACACTCATGTCTCACTGCATATAGTCCAAGGATGTACATGTCAGGTCAGGTCAGTTACATCAACATGTACTGTGACAGACCCATGACAGTACCTGTAGGTGAGAGACAGCAGTGTGTATGCAGTATGGTGGAATCTGTCACCTGACACAAAACTAACTGTGACCATCCACATACACAGCCAGGTTAGAGGCACACCAGAGTGTCTCCACCAGAGTCCCCTATGTGTAACATGTTTGACATGGGCTGACACCTGTGCGGCTGTGGGGCACAGGTGTGTTGCCATGTGTGTCATGTGCTGTTTACAGCTGTGGTGTTCATGTGTGTCATTGACTCAGAGATCCCCTTTGTTTGTGGATGTATATGTTGAGGACCACTGCAGATGTTTATGTGTATTATGCAGGTGTGTGAGGTGCACTGATTGTATTGACAACCTGTTTGGGGACAGGTATGCAGTACTGACAGGCAGAGAGCATGGACTACAGTTTCCTGCAGTTATTCCAGCTCTTACATGTTGTGTTCCTTGGTGGTGTTCCAAGATGGCTGTCCGTCCGTGTACATAAGGTAGGTGCCACACGGTGCCAGGACACCAATATCAAGCACACTGGCTGGAGAAACTGTAGGACATTGTCCAGCCATGTACTCTAGAATCTGATGGAGGAAGGCCAGGGAGATCTGAGGGGTAGGCCTTCAGACCAGGTGATTGCTACAGTAGGAGGCTGACATCACAGCAGGCCATGTAGACAGCTTATGACCAAGCAGTAATAGGTGCAAAAGCTACATGCAGGATGTGCTGCAGGTAGCAGGAAACATCAGAATCAGGGAGTCATCACATGCTTTAATGGCAGCATGTTGTCTATACCCACAGACATACTGTGCTGGTAGATGGCAGGGGTATGATGTGGGGCTTAGTGGTGGATAGTGCTGGCAATAGTGGATGTGCAGGGTCTGTACATAATGGTGTGCAGTGTATGCAGTCTTGCGATGTGTTCCCCTGTTCATATCTTTCAGGTGGGATGTACAGAAAACACAATCCCCCCCTTCTCAGAGGCCAAGACTGCCACAATTATCAATTTCCTGAGACTCCATCATCGGGTACTGTTGGAAAGGAGACACCAACATCTGCCCTGTGGGCAGAACTGGTAGCAACAGTCAGAAATGTGGGTCACTGGCACAGGAGCTATGAACAGGTCTGACATCGGGCCACATATCTCATACACCATGCATAGCAAAGGACTGCAGCTGTGGCCAGAGACCATGCTGGCACAGGTGGAGGGCCTGATACACAACCACCACTCTCAGCCACAGAGGAGTTTCTGTCAAACCTGGTGTCAGCCACCAGCTCACAGGAAAGCATCAGTACATATGTCATGGATGTGGGTGGCACAAAGTCCACAGCCAAGGAGCATCCAAGTAAGCATCCAGTGGTCATCATGTTAATACTGTAGCATTCATTGTGGCAGCCTCTGCATACCTGTACACATATGTCAGGTTAATCTGCATCTGTGGTTGGGGTTTGGTAATGCACACATGCACACGTATTGTGAATGTCAGCAATTTGGGTAGTATCACAGTTTGTACTGTACATGTTGAAAAATGCACATATCCTGTACCATTGCCATATGTGTGTGCATGTGCTGACAATGCCTCTCCCCCACAACTCCATAGCTATGTCTGGTATGGCTGGGGAACATGGTGAGGTTCACTGCAGTACATCACATTGGTAATCATAGTAGCATATTTGCAGGAGCTGTAACATATTCACATGTAGTTTGGTATAGGTGTAGCCACTGTGCTATATAGGGGTGCATTAGTATTGTGTTCACGGGTGTACGGTGTGTTAGGTGGAGGTCCATCACATACTCCATCTCATGTATCTCACAGGTGTATAGTACTAGCAACATTAATTGGATGTAGCTGCACCACATGTTATTGGAGCCTGTCCAGAGTGTGTCTATTGTGGTCTGACTGTGTGTTGTGCATGGCATCATTCAGAAGGTCTGGTCTATATAATGCCTTTGTGGCACCTCACACGTGTGTGTGTGTGTGTGTGTGTGTGTGTGTGTGTGTGTGTGTGTGTGTGGATAATCAAACATTATCATGCATGAATTAATGTACTCATGTTGTCTTTCCCTCACAGGTGACCATGGGGGTTGGAGTGTGTCCCCCTCACAAACTGATGTCAGTGTCTCATTGGACACTGATGATGATGGTGGCCATTGTGAAGCACAGATGGGGTTGTTGGGGGCTGAATCTGTCCCATTAGTTGACATCCCACTTCCACACCCAATGTTTCCTCACACGGTCAGTATGCCCACACATACCCAGTCTCCAGCAGCCACAGATATTGGGCAGTCGGAGGGTGGTGGCATCGAACAGGGTAGTGTGGGGACTATGGCATCTGAGACTGTAGACACTAGCCATAGCCAGAGAGCTTATGAGGTCCCACATAGGCAGATTAACAGGAGTGCTCAAAGCAGGACTGCTGCCCATCCAGCCATTGTCAGAGGTGTCACAGCACATGCCACCTGATGCATGTTTTGGTCCATCATAGAGGCACAGGCACGTTGTGAACAGTACATCAAATGGATGCTCAAGGTCTTGGATGCAACAGTGTCTGGCATGCATGACACCTTCCATGGCACTGGTGATGTCTTACATCATTTTGCTGATATAATGGATAGACAGTGTGGTGAGACATTGTCAGTCCTTAACTGTGAAATGTCTGTGCTTAAACATGTGGTGGAAATATGGCATTGGACACGTGGATGTAGGTCAGCAGCAACATCAGCTGATAGTCCACATGGCCGTGCACACTCACACTCCCATAGTGGCAGTACCACCAGCACTACTGAAGGGAGAGTGCTGTCCACACCACAAGGTGGCAGGCCATGGGCACATGGTCCTGGGTGGTCCCATGAGGGACACAGAGCCAACAGGCACTGGTCACCATCAGGAAGTAGTACCACATCTGGCCTTGGGCATGGTGGTGCCAGTGCCACTCCTGGCAGAACCAGTTCCCGTGTTCTTGGCCAGAGATGGTGAACTGTACATTCTGCCATATACGGCCCATGGGTGTCCAACATAACCTTGTGTAGGGCTAGCACATGGATTGACTGTGTGCATGCACACACTCACATATAACTGTCACATGCAGGTCACTGACAGATGCACACAGCTCCTCTCCATGGCCCAGCTGACCAACACCCCTCCAAACACACATACATGATGTCAACTGTATGGCACAGCATAGACCTTTGGCAACCCCAAACCACACCCTGTGCATGTGATGATACCTGTGCCACATCCCTGATATCAATACCATCAATGCAGGGACATGCTAATAGGTTCATAGGTTCATAGGTTCATACTAGGCTATCTGCCCAAGGGCATTTATAAGCCTAGCCCATAATTATTTGGCTTTCGCCACCCCTTTAGTTTGAATAAAACTATGCCCATTATTTTGCTGTGCCTCTGTCAAGCAGTGACACTGAAGTAATCCCTGGGGTATATCTGCGATCCCCCATCCATTGGTCAAGATTCCTCTTGAACAAGGCCAGCAAGGTGCTCTGCCTCACATGTACCGGGATTTTGTTCCACAGCATAGGGAGTCTCTGGGTGATGAATCTGTCCCTCCAGCACGTTCTATTAATAACCGTGTCAAGGTTTAAGTCTCCCACCCTTGTGGTTCTGAGGGATCTAGATTTTTTGAGGTGAAGCATATTCATCAAATCAGGGTTTGACATGGCCTTATATGTCAGGCACAGGTCACCTCTGAGCAAGCGGTATGAGACTGAATAGAGCTGGAGTTCTTTCAGTCGGGCAGCATAAGACATATTTTTGAGACCCTTTATCCTTTTGGTGAGGAACTTTTGGGGCCTTTCCAGCTGCTGCAGGTGTCGGGTCAGATACATTCCAAATGGGGCATTGTACTCAATCATAGGTCTTATGAGTGATGAGTACAGGGGGACGATGACCTCCCTTGATCTAGATGTGAATCCCTTCATGATCAGGTGGGCAATGTAGAAGGTTTTCCTAACTACTTTAGCAACATGAGTATCAAACGAAAGGCTACTGTCATCCTGGGTCCCCAGATCCCTGATGACTTCTTCTGTGCTCAGTGGATTGCCACCTATATGGTAGCTAGGGGTAACCTTGTTTTTCCCGAAGGGTATGACTATGCATTTCTTGGCATTTAACTTTAGGCCATGGCTCTGGCACCAGTTATCCATTTCTGTGAGGCCCTTCTGAAGGATATCTGTGTCAGATGTGTTTTCGACTATGGCGCCCAGTTTGCAGTCATCTGCAAACTTTGTCAGCCATAACCCTCCTGTGTTTGCTTGTACTTCAGAAAAGTAGATGCTGAACAAGAGTGGACACAGGACTGAGCCCTGTGGGACACCACTTGTGACAGGCTTTGAGTCTGACATGGCTCCAGCAACTCTGACCCTGTGGGTTCTGTCACTTAGCCAGTTTGCAACTCATCTTGTGATGTATGGGTTTACATTCAAGCTGATGAGTTTTTCGATGATACCTGAGTGGGGTATTGTGTCGAAGGCCTTTGCCAGGTCAAGGTAGGCTGTATGGACTGCCTTTCCCTCATCAATGGCCTTGGTGACTGTTTCAAAAAAGTCAACCAAGTTTAAAAGGCATGATCTGCCTTTGACAAAGCCAAACTGGGTTGGATCCAAAGTCTGCAAGTTCCCATGTCTTTATTTATGAGTTCCATTATGATCCTCTCCATGGCTTTGCAGATAAGGCTTGTCAAGCTAATGGGACGGTAATTTCCAGGGTCGGTGGAGGCACCGCCCTTGTGAAGTGGGACCACAGTCACTGTGCGCCACTCCTTGGGTACGTATCCTGAGGTGAGGCTAAGATTAAACAGCTGTCCTAACTGCGGTTTAATTCCTCATTGAGTTTGTGGAGCACACAGCCGGGGACACCATCCGGTCCCATGGATGCTGTGTTTTTTGCTTTGGAGAGAGCAGTTCTCACCTGGGCGTTTGAGATGTTTGGGGGGCTACAATCCTCTGGTATAGATATCTCTCCTTTTGGGAGAAGTTTGCACTGAACCTGTCAGCCAGTATGTTGGCAATGTGTGTAGGTTCAGTAATCTTCACATCATTTTGAACTAATTCTGAGCATATCTGGGAGTTTCCTCCTAGGTTTCTAACATAGCTAAAGAAGGCCTTATGATTGTCTTTTGAGTCCTTGGCGATTTTCTCTCAAAATTTGCCTTGGATGATTTTATGAGAGCTCTTAGTTTTTACTTATAATGATCAAAGGTGTCTTACCTTTCAAGGATTTTGCTCTATCTTGTAGTAGCTTCCTCCTTTTGTTGTAGAGCTTGTTTATGGCTGAGGTCCACCAGACTGGATGCTTGCCTTTGGTACAAAGAGTCTTAGTTTTGTTTGGGATTGCCTGATCCATGCAGTCCTGCAGGTGCTGGTAGAAGGCATTTGTAAGTGATTCAGCGGTTTGAGTAATGTTTACCACTGGCTCAGGGGCCTTAAAGGAGACCACACTAGTTTTTAGAAGTGTGAAGTCGGCTTTTGAGAAGTTTTTCACTGTGGTCTTTTTTATTTCAGGTGGGGGCGGGATGAGGACCTCCAGCGAGATTAGTTTATGATCTGATCTCACCAGTGAGGGGTATACTTCCGGTGTTGAACATTGTGTCTGATGCACAGGGTAAATGTATGCAGGTAATGGCATTTTCTAGTGTAGTGGTGTTATGCCCTGTAAGGTACTGTCTGTTGCCAGTTGTCACGCATATGCATCAAAGTGTATGTACCTTTGTGCCATGATGCTTTATTGATGTTAATACTGCTGACTGACTGTTGTCTCACAGACCTTATTCTGTTTCTGTTCCAGGTATCTGCATGTGTAAGTCATGGTGAGCTGCTGCTCAAGATGGTGGGGTGGCAACATGGACACCTTTTCATCATCAAGGTATATGTGGAACAGTGTGTGAGGGACAATGGGGGCAGACAGTGTAACCTTGCATGCATACCCTTGACACAGCAAGCTAGTCCTGATACATGTGAACTGGGTGTTCCTTAGCATCACAGGTGCAGAGTTACAGAGGTGGCTACTGGACTACTGGATGTGGGTCCCTTATTTCACCCCAACACAATCATCAATCAGCACATGTTGGCCATGGCATTGTTGGACAAATGCTGGAGCCCTGAGACAGATGTTTGTTTTTATTTCCCATCCACTCAGCCTTGAAGCTGTTGAAGAGGGTCTGCATGGTACTGTGTTTGGCATGTTTGGAGAGTGCATTCATGAGACAGGGCACCCTCTGGTTGACAAACCTGTCTCTTCATCAGCTTTTTGTGCTGTGTCATGCGTGAATCAGGCCTGTTGTGCCAGTAATGCACACAGGGTTATGATCTCATATATGGGGCAGCTGTGGAAGGGCTGATCACAATGTTGCCATGTAGGCATGCCACAGACAGCTGTGGACTACCTGACCAATAACCACTGGGGCAGTACTGATTAGAGGCTGTCTGCATGGCATAGGTGTTGAGGGGCATGGATGACCTTTGTGGGTGTAACATAGCCTTTACATTTTCTGCAGATGTCTACATAGGTGCATAGCAGACTGGCTATGCTGCTAATGTATTGTTCTACTGACTGAGGACTATTCAGATGTAATGTCCAACTTTTGTCTGGATGCAGTCCCGTTACCTGACCACTGCCACTACTTGTTGCCTAACTGCAACATTGTTAGCATGATGAGTACCCAGGTCTGTCATCACAATGTGTGTGTTTATGGGGTTGCTGCTGATCTGGGAAATAGTGTGGCCATGTCCTTGCCGTATGGTATGCTGAAACTGTTGTCTGCATTCAGCTTGAGAATAGGACCTTGGCACCATTCCATACCAACTGTATGCCCATTGCAGTGTGTTAACAGCAGTTTGTGGCTGAATGACAGACTATATACTACTTACAGTTGGCACAGCCTTAGGCAGTACCTACATATGTTTGTGGTGGCAGTTAGCTTTCATGCCTAAATACATGTGGGTCATTGGGGGAAGCAGGTAGTCACAGGGCCTTCACATGTCTACATATTGCACTCACATAGTCAACACAGATTGTGGTTGACACCTTATCAGATGTGGACTGTGGAGCACATCTTGTAGTAACATGACAGTTGGTAGGACATACCATACCCACATCATGTGCAACACACAGTATGTCCTTTGGTTTGCTCATATGACAGTTTGCTTGTGTGACATTACTTTAGCTTATGCTATATGTTGTGACATTAAGGTGCTTCTTATGTGCAATAATTGCTCTATGCAATTAGTAGACAACTTCATGAAATGTTTGTTGTCCTACACTCTGGGAACTACTGTATTGTTTGAGTTGTTGTCACAAGTCACACCTTTCCAAACATGGACTGCAACCTGTAGAGTGTTACAGACAGTGGCCATATATCTCACCTCTACATATGTCTGCAGAATGTCCTGCTGTTTGCCACATATTTTATTTCCATTTATCATAACATTGTGGTTTTCTGGAAAATTGCTTGCAAATCATGAAAGAGTAACATTAGAAATTAATGACGGATATTGTCATGTCACAAGTCATACCATTTTGAAAATGCATTCAAATGCACAGCCTGTTCTGGTATATACTTTCCGTGCATGTCACAGCAATGTCTAAAGGTTGTGCTCAATGTTTGGCCTTTGCCCCAGTTTTCTGTGTGGCTTTAACTAGATGTCTTTCTGTGAGGGGTTGAGAGGTATGCTGGTGGCCATAATACAGTTAGACTGTTGCAAGAGGATATACATTCATACACACAAACACACCCACTCATGACCTGCCCTTGTTGACAGTAGAAATTCTACCTGCCTAGTTGTACATAAAATAGTGCTATATACCTACGTAACACAAGCACCTCAAAGCTACTGTAGTTTTGCAGTGTCTGCCACTATTGTTCAGGTGGCTGACAATTGCAGGGGCTGTTAGGATTGCCAGTAGGGGGGGTTAACAGGCCCTTAACATGGTAGAGCCATCTCAATCACACACACACTGCTGCATGGGGACATGCATTGAAACACACATGCAGAAAGAGTTGACAGTTTTCAGAATAGAACAACTACCTATCTTGTTATGTACAATACAGACC
Source organism: Protopterus annectens (assembly GCF_019279795.1). Classification (NCBI taxonomy): domain Eukaryota; kingdom Metazoa; phylum Chordata; order Ceratodontiformes; family Protopteridae; genus Protopterus; species Protopterus annectens. The sequence goes on from NC_056731.1 coordinate 954,056,806, forward strand.
AACATGACTATTGCATGTGCCACAGTGCCTTTGTGTCATAAAATGTGTAACTGTGCATCTAAGGTGGACAACATCTGTAGGGACCCTGAGTAGGTTGGCAATGGGGGAGTTAATAGGGTGGAACAGGCACACAAAATGGTAGAACCATTGGATACACACAGACAAGACAGCCACAGGAGACATGCATACAGAAACACATATACTCACACAGCTGGCAATACTCAGATTAGAACCACTACCTCTCTACTTGTATATACTATAGTTCTACGTATATATCGCTTGCACCACAGACATTATATGCTGGGGATATAACTTACAACCTCTTACAGCAATCAGTCTTGGGAATGCCTTCATGAATGGTGGGAGAAACCACCAAAATAGGAACACTTCTCACACATTGCTCATAGAAAGCTAGATAAGTGATAGGGTAACAGGTTTTGCATCAGTATGATGTTTCAGAAGGGCATGTCATCTGAAGCTGACATGTCTGTCACTATTTCTGATGTGAGCTCACATGGATTTGCCACTAATGTAACATAAAACCCCATTGTTATGAGACATGGACCACATATATGTTGCAAACATCTGGACATTCTGCATACATCTGTGCAAATGAGTGGTATGGCCTGTAGACTTTAAAATGGTGCATCTAAGGTGGATGACATCAACAGACCCTTTAAAGTAATGTCATGGGAAGAGGATCAACAGGCCTTAAAATGGTATAACCACCACACACGACAGCCACAGGAGATGTGCTTCAGACACATATACCGTTGTCTGTATTGGGAGTCAAACCCCTACCAACCTAGTTGCATGTACCATAGTGCTATGCACTTATCACATGTGCCATGGAGCTTATATATGTAGAAAGTGTCCAAGAGTGGCTCTAAGGTGGATGACATGAACAGGTCCTGTAAAGTAATGCAATGGGGTGTCAACAGGGTAGAATGGGCCTCAAAATGGTATAACCAGCACACACAATATCACAATTGCCAGTATTGAGATTAGAAGCCTTACCTATCTATTTTTTTTTATTATAGTGCTATATCATTACTGTATGTGGCATGGAGATTATATACATACAGACTGTCCAACATTACTTTTAAAGTGAATGACATCTGCAGGCCTTATAAAGTATTCCAATGTGAGATTTACTGGGTGAAAAAGGCCTCAAAATGCTTTAACCTACAAACACACACACAGTTGCCAGTGCTGAGATTAGGGCCCCTACCTATCTAGTTGTATGTACAATTGTACTATGTACTTATCACATATGGCATGGAGCAAGTATGGCTGAAGGGTGTCTAAAGGTGCTTCTAAGGTGAATGACATCAGCAGGCCTTGTAAAGTAGGGCAATGGGAGGTTTACTGGGTGGAAAAGGCACTAAAATGCTTTAACCTAGAAACACACACACACACACACACACACACACACACACACACACACACACACACACACACACACACACACACACACACACACACACACAGTGGCCAGTGCTGAGATTAGAACCTCTACCTAGCTAGTTGTATGTACTATAGTGCTACTTACTTATCACATGCGCCACAGAGCTTATATGCCTGACGGATTCCAGAAAGTGCTTCTAAGGTAAATGACATCAGCAGACCTTGTAAAGTAGGGCAAAGGGATATTTACTGGGTGGAAAAGGCCTCATCATGCTTTAATCTAGAAACACACACACACAGTTGCCAGTGCTAAGATTAGAACCCCAAACTATCTAGCTGTATGTACTATAGTGCTATATACTTATCACATGTACCAAAGAGCTTATGTAGGTAAAGAGTGTCCAGAGGTGCTTCTAAAGTGAATGACATCAGCAGGCATTGTAAAGTAGGGCAATGGGGGTTTAAGCATTCTTAACCCTGGAAGAGGCTGACATTTGTGCAGTCACAGAAACCTGGTTCAAAGCTGCAGAAAGCACACCAGCCATACAAGGATACTCATGCTATCATTCATTCAGATCCCAAACTGTAGGCAGCAAAACAAAAGGAGGTGAAGTTGCAATACCTATAAAAGACATACACCTCTAGGCTGGTCAAACAGTATGCTGCACAGGAAGCACTCCAGGTGCAGTAAACAATTGACAAAACCCCTAGTAAAATCATAGCTAGCTACAGGTCTCCAACTCTGACTCAAGATACCCACTCCACATATCTGGACCTCTTCAAATCTATCAAGATTCAACCCTTTAGCCTAATACTGGGTGAGTTTAACTATCCAACCATAGATAGGTGGTAATACTCTTGCCAAGACACAAATGGCCAGACATTCCTTGATTTCATCAATACATACACCTTGGGCCAGTTGCTTGACAACCCCTCAAGAGGTGCAAATATCTTGGACTTGGTATTAACCAACATGAGTAACCACTGCAGCATCCCTACAGTGTCGTCATCCCTGGTAAGATCTGACCACAAAGCAGTCACTTTCAAAGTCACCATCTCCCCCAACCCCCCCCCCCCAGCTAGGGTCAAACAAAAACTTCTTCAAAGTTGATTACATCCTCCTGAGGGAAGGTATAAACAGCTTCATAGCCCCTTCCCTCTCCATATGAACTGGCACATATGTCCAAACCTACAACTAGGTATTATATGAGCATGTAGATAGCAGCATGGAATCAGGAATACCAGACTGGACAAAATCCTCCTCCTCAAGGAAGAGTAAACCTGTCTGGTGGATATCTACAATTAATAAACTCTATATCGAAAGACAAAACTTGCTGTCCAGGACCAAGAGGGAGCAGGTGTCTAAGTGGAGGCATCCTCTCCTTAGCCTGAACAAACAAATAAGAGTACTAGTAAAATCCTCCACAGCAGACTTTGAGTCCAAACTGGCCACATGTGCTAAATACAAGCATATGGCTTTCTTCACATGTCCACAATCTCAAGGGAAGCACCAAGATCTGCTCAGAACTGGTGGTCAAATGCACCGCATACACAAACCCTGTAGATATAGCCGACCTGCTGCCACACAGGTTCAGTGAAAACTACATTCCTCTGCCAGATCAGTAAAACAGGATATCCCCAGTAACTGCCCCCTCCCCTTATCTCTAGGGAACAAGGCATCACTGCCCTCTCTAAGGTAAAAAATACAACCTCCATGGGACCCGATAACATCCCAGGCAGCATCCTACATGAACCCAGGTAGGAGCTTGCAGCACCATTAGGCACCTATTCTATTCAACCAAACCCTGAGTACTAGCTTCATCCCAGCCAAGTGGAGGAGAGCTACTGTCATCCCTTTGTACACAGGTGGAGCATACACCCAATCCAGGAAATTATAGATCCATCAGCCTAACTAGCCTGATCTGCAAGGCCATGGAACAAATTATTATGGACCTCATTAACAAGGATAATGGCACTTGATCCCCTACAGTTTGGTTTTGTCAAGGGGTGGTCATGGCTGTTAAATTTGGTCGACATCTGTGAGACAGTCATCAAGGCCATCGACAATTGGTAGATGGTGCACACTGCCTTCCTTGACCTGGCCAAGGCCTTTGATACTAATCCTCACTCAGGTATGATAGATAAACTCTGTGAACTAAGCATCAATCCATATGTTACCAAATGGGTAGCAAGCTGGCTCACTGATAGAACCCACCTAGTCAAAATAGGGAAAGCCACCTTATGTAGTAGACCCATAACAAGTGGTGTACTCCAGGGATCAGTCTTGGGGCCTCTGCTGTTTGGGATATAGTTCTCAGAGGTGTAGTCCTAATCTAGTGGGCTATGGTGACCCAGTTTGCAGATGACTGCAAGCTGGGTGCTGTCATCAGTTCCCTTAGTGATGTGGACATTCTACAAAAGGTCTTACACAACATATGACTTTTGCCAGAAATATGTCCTCAAAAGTAATGCCAAAACAGGCATCATCCTCCCTTTTGGGAAGAGTGATGTCCCCACAAAGTATCACATTGCTAATATGGCACTAGGCACACAGTCAGTCATAAGCGACTTGGGCACCCAGGTTGATAGCAGACTGACTTTTGGCTACCATATTGCCTCTGTTATATGGACAGCTTTCTCCATGGCTCACCTCATTTGTAAGGGTATCTCATCCAAGTACAAGGTGGTCATAACATCCCTGTATTCTTCACTTATAACACCCATTATTGAGTACAATGCCCCTTTCAGCATGTACCTCATAAAGCATATGAAGCAGCTGTGGAGACCACAGAGGTTCCTCACCTGGAGAATCCAGAGCTTGAAACATCCACCCTACGCACATAGGCTGAAAGCCCTGTCCCTCTACTCAGTCTCCTGCAGACTCCTCAGAAGTGACCTCTGTCTGGCATACAAAGCAATGTCAGACCCTGCCATGATGGGATTGCTGCATATCTACAAGTCAAGTTCCACTTGAGTAACCATCACTTGCGACATCAACCTGGTGTGTGACATCAGTAGGAGATGCTGGTGGGACAGATTTGTGTCCCAGAGACTCCCCCTTTTGTGGAATAGACTCCCTGACCACATAAAAGCAGGGTACCACATTAAACCTTTTTAAGCACAACCTGGATAACTGGATGGGGAACAGAAAATACAGCCCTGAGATTCCACCTGTGCCCCTGCTGGACAGTGGCATAGGGTGCTGGCTTGTTGGAACATGGGCTAAATTCTTGGCTAGGCTTGTAAGGGCCCCAGGGTCAATAGCCTAGTAATGTCATATGATCCTACAGGGTGCAACAGGCCTCAGAATGTACTACCAATACACCCAGTCAATATATTTATAGACACAAACACACGCACACACACACACACACACACACACACACACACACACACACACACACACACACACACACACACACACACGCTTGGCATTGCTCAGATTAGAGCCCCTACCTATCTAGTTGTATGCACTACAGGACTATGTACTTATCATGTGTGCCACAGAGATTATATACCTGGAGACTGGCCAACAGTGCTTCTAAGGTGGATAACATCAGCAGGCCCTGTAAAGTAAGGCAATGGTGAGTTTACAGGGTGGAAAAGGCCTCAGAATGTATTACCATTATACACACATAAGCAGAAAATACACACATCCACAGCGCGATATAGTTATACACACAAACACACACAAGGTGGCTGATGTGGGATCACAACTACTACCTCCTATTACACAATGAGGCTCACCATGGTATTTGCACATGCCAGTGTTTACACTTGTTGTACTTCTGACTGCAGCACTACATCACTGTATGGCTTCCAGAGTCTCTCTCTCTCTCTGTCTGTCTGTTTGTCTCTCTTTCTCTTTTTCCCTGTCTCAACCTCTCTATTAATGGTATTTATATATGTTACCTATATATTGCATGTATATCAGATGCAACAGATCCAGATATATCTTATACGTACCACACACAGATAAATGGGGTTAATCATGCCCGATGGGATGGAGAGAGTCAGTTTGGGTGTGCATATCTGTCTGTCTGTCTGCACAGGGATATATGGACATCCTGGTTCTATAGTCGGATGTGTGTTCAGGCATGGGCTGAAAAAATCTAAGCATAGGAGCATGCCCTGTATGACCATCAGTAGTAACACTAGGACTCCAGGCCAGACCAACTTGTGCTCCAGTCTGGTTTTTATGTGCTAGAGCCAATTGGCTGATGCAGCTGCATAAATAGTCCATCACCTGACTGAGGTACTGTCTGAGGGATCTCCTGGCTGTGTGTTATCCTTCTTAGCTGAGTCATTTCTAGGGTGGGTACAAAGATTAGTGTACTAAGCAGAGTTTTGTATAATATATGTGGTACGTTTTACACAGCACTGTGATTTTGTGGTATGTCAGTGGCAGATCAGTATAGGTTAATGTCGGGATCAACTGACAGACATTTGTGTACTGATTCCATACACTGCAGGGAACCCATACGAGTGCACAAATTGTTCTAGTGTGCACATTGCACATTTGTCTGGCCAGTGATTTCCTCCTTTCCCTTATATGTGGGCCTTTGCACTGCTCTGCTCCAGTTGCAGGCTTTATCCACAGTTGCTGCTTTATGTAGCTGTATTTGTGGTGTGAATGGGGTAGACGTTGTAACACCACACACAAGGTTACAGGGTTCAGACCACTAACTGCAGCTGTTCAACAGGTTGCCCAGCGTTGTACCCCATACATCTGCCCTGTTCCTCAGACAGTCTGTGTTGCACTGTTATTATAAGGGTGCATGTCAGCCATTGCTTTCTACCTGTTGCAGCCAGACATCTGCGCAGGGCCATATATAACAGTCAGACACACAGGCTCAAACATGGGTACAGAATCTTAATATTGCTGTTCCACACTTAGACATTTGGTAGACTGTGTTCGTATTAACTTGAATTTTCATATTGTTGTGGAGTCTGCATCTCAACTGTGTGTCATTGATGTTTTCATATCAATCTTTATTGGTTTAAGAATAGTTTTCCAGACAAATGCAATGTTATGACAAACAGAACAGATATATGAGGCATTCATGTGGACATTCTGTGAAAGGCTGTAATTCGTCGGGTATGGATAGTGCCCACTGACCTGTTGTCAGTACAGACGGAGTTAAATGGCAGCCTTTATATCCTGGCACAACAATGACTTGTCCCAACCAGCTGTTCTAGTAGGTACCATCTACGTTACTCAGGGCTGTGTACTGTCCATATGTGTGGCCCCCTGTCCCTGCATTGTCCACTTTTCCTGCAGTAACAAATAGTGACATCTGGAGAGTCTGTGGAACTTATCTGCTTATTAGTGGCATAGCCACAGTTTGTGCCACCCAGGGCTGTCTTGAGTTTGTCATCCTCCCCTCACAAAATCATGGTTGAATGGGGGCCCCCATTCACAGCCCACTCCCCTGCAGCCATTCCAATGTCCTATTACTTGGCTATTTCACCCCATTTACCATAAACACTGTAATGTGCATATTGCTTTACTTCTACAATGATTTGGATTTAAAACTTATTTTACATTTTATAGCACAAACACTAATAGACATCTGCTAAACAAAGCAATGCAGTTTCACAATGAAAATAGACTTGGCATTAAAACTTCTCTGCCCTTGAAACTCACATTCATTGAATCAGCATTGAAACCCACATTCAAAGAAAATGCATCTGGCCAGTGGCAGATAAATATTACCTTTTGGCTGTTTTCAAATCATAGGCCCCTAGCACATGAAACATACATGTGTTCTTTGATACACCTTCCTGATTGTATTAAATTATATGCCTTGTATAATACAATACAGTTGTTGGAGCGAGTTTTAAATTTATTGTTTTGAACATTTTTCCAGTAAGCAATGAAACAAAATGCATGAACCAATAATGACAAAACTGCCCAATTCAGAACATTTCCATCATAAAAGTCTACTCAGACATCTACAGTCCACCAGTATCAGTAAATATGCACAATCTCTGCAGAAGTAAAAATCATCTAAATAATTCCAAATTAAGGAGATCTGTAACTAATGAAGAGATTGCTGCTAGCAAACAACTTTATATTTCATTGTTTCATCTACAAATAAAGTGCCTGTTGCCCTTGAGGAATAAATTGCATATGTTACATTAAAAAAATGATAAGCTAGTAATACTGCAATAGGGAATGGGTGGCAAACTGACAACTGGTTCATAGTTACTAGGTATCACCGCCAAAGAGGACATTTTTAGGACTACAGCATCCATCCCCTTTAAAAGTGTAACACAGCACAGTATCAGCAATGCATCTATATACTGTGGGAGTAGAACCCACAACTTTCTGCATCAAAAGCAAGTATTCTACCTGTTGTGCTACTACCAATGCAAGCAGACTTGGCATAAGTAGCACTAAACATCTCTTCCCCTGAAGCTTTAAGCTCCTTGTAAAATCCACTCGACACTCAAGTGTATCTCTCAACTTTGCAGCACAAGAAATCTGGAAAAAGCCAAAATTTATTGGGGGAGGGGACAAAAGCCCCAAAACAGTGACATATTTTAAACATTGCTTGTATAATCTTGGAAAGTTGCTAGAATAAAATGTTGTGTTATCACCATGCTTTCCTGAAAGATAGGAAGACTGAAACTAATTCATTCAGTTCTCACCATAGCTCTCAACTGCTTAACACAAAAAACCTGGACAAAGCCAACAATGGGGGAATACAGCCCCAAAACTATTTACTGAATTCAGTTCTCACCATAGCACTCAACCTCTTAGCACAAAAAACCTGGACAAAGCCAATAATGGGGGGATACAGCCTCAAAAATTGGGACAGATTTCAAATACTGATCTTATAAACTTCGAAAATTGCTAAAATAAAAGTTTTTGTGTTATGTATTTTCTGAAGCATATGAAATCTGAAATTCAAATACCTGTCATTATTTAGTGAATTCAATCCTCACTGATTTGCCACAAAAATCCAGAAAAAATGGTAGGTAGGGAATTCAGGCCCTTGGGTTTGAGCCTGGCTAATTCTAGCTATTTAACAGGGGCATTTTACACACACACACACACACACACACACACACACACACACACACACACACACACCATGCATAAATGCAATAAGCAATACTTACGGACTTGACAGCTGGGCTGGCCGTACTTCATTGAAACTGAATTTACATTGCATAAATGCACTAAACAACACTATATCCACCTTGAACTGTAAGCACTTTTGACTGGAACTTAAGCTCGGAAGTCCCCATAAATGATAAATGCACCTAAACTAGAATTGACTGTTTTCCGAAACACACACGCACTTAACAGCAATGCGATATAGTGAATTAACGTCTTCCTAAATGCACTTAATGATCAGCCGATTGAACTTGAATTGAATTGCGATAAATGCACTAAGCAAAAGTTTTAAACTATATCACACGCACCTTAAACTGCAAACTAATAAATGCACCTTTGACTGGAATTTGAACTCGGGGTAAGCTCGCCACTCTCTTTAAATACATACACAGTTCTTAGTTTTTCCTAAGTAAATACACACACCAAAATGGCAATAAATGCACCTTAACGGTTGGACTTACAGCAATACAGCTAAACCAGTGAATTAATGGCCGGAAGTAACTCCACTTAAGAGTAAGCAGTAAGTAAGCAAAACTATATACACACACACACACACACACACACACACACACACACACACACACACACACACACACACACACACAGTTCTTCTTATATCATGTAATCACACACCTTCAACAAAAAGAACGGAGTGCATTTACAGTAACAAAATACTAGTGTACGTTATCCAGGTTGGTTAGTGTGCACATCTGATAAAATGCAATTACAATTCTTTTTTCTTACCTGGTGGCTGAGGCAGACGCCATAGACATGTGTGTGGGTGGGTGCTGGGAAGATTCTGAAAAGCTGAATTTAAACAGCTGCCATCCCCTATATTCCTACAAAACAGTTTAAAATAAATAGTGACGGAGTCCAGCAGGCAGTAGCTGATGTCATCATGCACGCACACCCCTGTAGGCTGGTGATGCATGGTGACAGCCACAAATTTAAAGTTGTAATACAAAAAGTAAAACATCGGAAATTAAAGGGGCCACTCAGGAATTCGTCACACCCCATTATTTTGCCCACAAAGCCAGTAAATACCTAGGAATTTGGTATGGTTGTGAGGTATGTTCAGTGTGTGTGTGTGTGTGTGTGTGTGCATTTATAATGGGTGTCATCACCCACGGTTCCAGTGCATAGCCAGCATCCCCCACTAAATGGCTGTATGGAATGTCCCCCCTGGCAAATGCCTGGTAAAGTTGTGATCTGTGCTAGATGTGGGAGTCATGATAACTGCCAGGGCTGCCAACACACACATTGATGATAATGCCCTGGGCATTGCACATGACCTGGCAGATGATGGAGTGATACCCCTTGCGGTTGATGTAGACTCTACCCTCCTCACCAGGTGGTGCTTTGATATGGACATGAGAGCAGTCTGTGGCACCCAGTATTTCTGGGTATTGTGCTATATGTTGGAAGAGATGCATATTGCTGGTCCTCTCCTCAGGGGTGTTGGGGAAATAAATGGACTCAATGGCATATGTTAGCATGACATCCAGGAACTGGTGGAGTACCCTGGATGCGGATTCATGTGAGACCCCCATGATGTCCCCAGTAGGTGTTTGTAAAGTATATGCAGCTAGTATTCTTAAGGTTACACATACCTTTGTTTCCACTGGGATGGGCATCCCTCTGTTGGGTCTGGGTCTGAGGTGAGGGTGACAGAGCTCAGTAAGCTGTTGAAGTATGTCCCTGTCCAACCTGTAGTGCTCTACTATCTCTAGCTCATGTAGCCCCTGAAAGGTTACCCTGGATATGAACACTCTTCTGCTACTCCTCAGTCTGGGCCAGTTGTCAGCATCATCATCATCAGTGACCTCAGCCTGTAACATGTAGAGATGTAGCAAAGCAGCAGCAGCCCCTATCATTTTGTCAGTTAAAATTTCCAAGTGTGTACTCCAATGGTGCAGAGTATGTGGGAAAAATCAAATTGAAGGGTGTCTGCATACTTTATACTGGTATGCAGCCTGTGTGGTTGGCTGACTATGATACAGTCCACCTCCCAGCTACATTATTTAGGAGTTTGAATGGGCCAGTGTGAGGGGCAGAGGGCTTATTAGTCATTTATAGTTGATTGGCTTTTCTAAGCTGCTTCCTTTTATTTTTGTTTTTTTTTTCTAATTCCTCCACTTTTAAGCCCCATGCCATGCAGTGCAAACCCATGGATTCAGTGTAAACATTCCTAAGCAGATTTGACCTTCCCCTGTTCATGAGCATGCTTAAGCTTTTCTTTAACCAGCTAAGCACAGCTTAGCATCCTCAGATACACCTCCCTGCTTAGCTGTGCTTAGCTGAGCACAAACAGGAGCCACTGAGCTCCAATGTGCTTACACAAAGCGTGACACCCCCCTTTTCATGTCAGCTGCCTTTTCTGCCTACACTACCATGTTGTAGCCCTTACACAGTTAGGTACCTGCGGACATGGTGGCCCATTTTGCTATTCAATAAACTTAGCTCATTTACATACACCTAATTGCATATACCCTAGTTAATGCAATACACCAGAGCCTATGTCCTTAGCAACCACTATAACCTGCCATTGAATGACACTGCATGCTGGCCAGTATAATGGGAAACTTCAGTATAGCTTTATATCTCATATTTTACTATTTTAAGTTTTATTTCACAACCTATTATGTTTGCGTGTCTCTGTGCACTGCGTAAACATGACATCTGTGTTAAAAAAAAAACAAAACAAAAACATGTATTTTTCATTAATTGCATCACTTTAAGTGTCAATGGCCATAGTTTTGGCCATTGGCATGCCTACTGCACCTAATACATGCTTTTGAGTTTTCACACCCTCCTTTTTTATTTTTACATTCCGGTACACGGTTAGTAACCACGTACATTTTTCTTGCAGATACGGCTCCTACATGGATGCCTGTCTGCTTCCTTGATCGCAAAAATCACCTCATGGTTTTCACCAGCAAATGAGGTGATTTCCATTCCACAATTGCATCTATGTCTGCACAGTGCTGGGAGGCTAGTGTATGCCCCCAGTCTTGTTTCCTGGATCACTTGGTGTCCTGATTTCGTGTTTGGGCCACAACACTATTCCTACATGGAGAATCTCTCCATGTAAGGTTTATTGAATTACCCTCAAGTCTTCTGGGTTTCTAATACTATGATTAAAGTTCATGATGTTGGTATTGTTTCAGTCTTTGATGTTAACAAGAAGTGCTCTTTGCAGCACCTGCAGTGTGCCCAGTAATGACTCCTTCTGCAGTTCATACAGGGTTACAGGTATCTGTAACATGTCTAAGTACGACTGCAAATTCTTTTTTATAACACCCATTGGTCCTACTACTATTGGACCTGTCTGGGTATCATTCTTCCATATTGCCCTCATTTCTATCTGCAAATTCTAGTATTTTATGACTTTGTGTGTCTCTCTATATGTAAGACTCTGTAGTCACTACGTGTAGCAATTTTTATGATCAATACTACTTTTGTTCTCTTTTCCTATAATACTGTATCTGGTTTTCGTGCATCTATTTTTTGAACTGTTGATAATGGGTAATCCCATTTGACATAAACTTAATCTTTTATAATGCTTTGTGGCTCACGTTTCCAATGTTTTTCAGCTACTTCAGTATTATAATCCCCACTAAAACAGTCTTGCCACATTATTAAGCCTTTCAGTATACAGTCCTTCTGCCATTAGTATATCACAACCAGCTACAAGATGTGTAACTGTTTCCAATTCCAATTTACAAAACCTACATTTGTCTGTTTCTTCCACATGTTCAATGGACTTGGTAAACCAGGGTTTACATAGTATACTATCTTGGGCCGTCAATATTACCCTTTCGTCTTTTGGTTTAAATTCACCTCTCTTTAATCATTCCTGTGTTTGATCCTGATCAGCATGAGGTTGTTCCAAGAGTTGTCTGTACTTCCAACTATATTTATACATTTTCCACATTTCTTGCTTTCTCATCTGATCCTTCACCTTATATTATTTCTTTTGTTTTTTTTTTGGCACATTCAATTGCTTGCCTGATTTTTGACTACTTCTTGTTTGATTTCCATTCCCACTTGACACCGATATGCTTCCTCTAAACTAAGCAGGGAAGTCATCTTAGACTTATTTGCCTCATGTTTTAAAACTTTCACTACTTTTGGGTCTTGTGAGGTTAGCAGGTATATACTGTATGTAGTCTTATGATTGCAGATCTATATATGTAATCAGTTTCGAGGAGGCCCATACCTCCTTCAGAATGGGGAATATATATTCTTGGTATCAACTAATTTTTATAAATCATTTGATAAGCGTGCAGCATCCCTCTTGTTTTCCTGTCTAGCTGATCCAACATCTTTTCTGACCTGTCAATCATTACAAAACTATAAGTTAGGGTAGGAAGAGCAAATTGGTTTATAGCTTGAACTTTATTCTTAGATGTCAGTGCTGTTTTCAGTATTAATTTTACTATTCTAAAATATTCCTTACTGTTAATCACATTTGTTTATGTTTTATTGTTGATCATCCATCAATTCCCAAATATTTATATACTCCCTGTTTCACAAGTTCTTTTATATCACATTCCTATTTCAAGCCAATGTTTTCTTGGTGCTGCAGTTTTCCTGCTTTAAACTTTGCTTTTGCAAATTTATCAAGACCAAATGACATTCTTATATCATCTGAAAAAGTTTTGACCACTTGCAGTTGTTTTTTCAGTTCCCATCTTATGAACTATACAGTTTTAAATCATCTACAAAGAAGATGAGAAGTCTTTACATTTTGTTGTTTTCTGGGAGCCAAATTGCAGCCTATCTGTTAAGTAAGCTTAATGGGTTAAGAGCAAGATAGAAGAGCAGAGGTGACAGAGTCACCCTGGAATATCTCCCTTTGAATTTTTATCCCTGGAATAATAATGTGTACTTTATCATTACTTAGCTGCAAAGTGGTTTGTCACTGTTACATGGTTGCTATAATGTAATGGATCACTGTAGGGTATAGCTAATACATTTTTAAGCACTCTTTTATCCACAAATGTGGGATACTGTCAAATGCTTTTCCATAGTCTATCCATGCCATACTTAGATTCTTCCCCTTATTACAGTTCTCCATTATGACTTTATTTAGCAACAAATGATCCTTTGTTGCATATGACTTTATTTTGTTACCTTTTTGTTCCATTGCAATGATTGAGTTTTCTTCTAAATGACTATAAACTCTGTCAACATCAATTACAGTGTATAGTTTATATGGTGTTGGAAGGCAAGTTATTGGTCTATAATTTTTAGGATAACTTGCAGATTCACAGACTGAGGTTTTCCAATTACGAGCTTTTATTAACTTTGTTTCAATCTTTTTGGCTGTTGTTTTATCCCATTTCATATCTTGTACCTTTCAATTTCTTATTCTTTCTTTTACTTCTTCTATCTATTCAGTATCTTTGTTACAGGATCTTCATAGATATTTCTCCAAAATGTATCTATTTCTTCTTTTTTGGTGGTGTTTCAATTCCTGTTGCCTTGTTTCCCAATTCTCTATAAAACTTTTTTGGGTCATCAATGAATTGCTTATTTTGTACTTGTTTTATATTTATCTACATATCTTGTAAGTTGTTTCTGTCTGTGCTGATATTTTGAGTTTATTATTTGTGATAGTGTACAATAGATCCTGATCTGTTTTGGTACTGCACATTGCTTTTATCATGTCTATCTTTCTGAATATTTTTGTTGATCTGTTCCCTCTTCCATATTCTTCTAATAGTGACATTCTTGTCTTAATTGCTTTATAGTTTTCTCTATTCAGTACTTCCATGATGGCATTTGATTTCTCGCCTTCCATTCCCTTTCCGCCCTGTGTTTTTATGATAAGACTTTATCTGTTATTAATTTAGCTGTACAGTAATATATCCTATTTCATTCTGTTATATTGCATGAATCTCTGTGAACTGTCATAATTACTGTGTTCATTTGTTTTATCAAATTTTTAACTTTTGGGATTTATTGACTTTCTGTACTCTGTTTTATTCATTGATCTTAATATGTTTGTCCATCTCTATTAAATTAAGCAACTCTTCTCTTAAATAATTTTCTTCTAAACTGAGGGCAAATTCTTTGCTTTCCATTTCCAGTCGGCATTCTACAGAAAGTTCTAGAGCAACTTCCTGTGCCACATTTTCTTCAGTTTCATTCATGTCATCCATTGCTCTTTTATATGGGAACTCACTTGCCTATCACTCTACAGCATTGACTGCTTCAGAGTTGCCATAGTTTCCTGTTCCTTCCCTTGTTGTGCAACTCCAGTTGAACTTTTGTACTGGTTTCCTATGGAAGACTCCAAAGTATCTTCATATGGCAACTGATCAGATGTTTTCCATTTCAATGGTTTCTCTTTAATTTGGGTATCAATTGCTCTATCCTGCTGTGTTAATGTTATCAATGTTAGATTTTCTACACTAAATCCTTCACTTTGCTGGTAATCCATAACTTCAGTTTCTTTTTCTTGAACTTCTGCATTACTAATCCTCTTTTCTACTTTTCCTCTTTGTTTTCTTATTTTTTTGTATTGTAATTTTTTTTATATCTGGATGCTTTTGCCTGTATTTCTCTTCAAATATCTTTGGTGCTGCTCTTTTTGTATTGGATAATTTTACTTTCTCCTTTGCGTAAAGATTGGACCATATTAAATCTCCTTTCTTCCCATATCCATATTTTTATTTAGATGTCTCCTGCTCTTCCTGTTTCTCCTTACTCGGGGGACTCATTGTGCCCTCATGCTGTGTTATAACCTGCATTAGACTTTCTACACTAAATCCTTCACTTTGCATGTATTCCATAACTTCAGCTACTTTTTTAAACTTCTGCTATGCTGATCTTCTGTTTTACTTTCCCTCCTTGTGATCTTATTTTTTGTATTGTAAAGTTTTTCATATCTGGATGCCTTTGCCTGTATTTCTCTTTCAATATCTTTGGGGCTGTTTTTTGTATTGATTAATTTGTCTTTCTCTTTTGCATAAATATTGAATCATATCAGATCTCTCTTTCTTTTCCATGTCCATATTTTTAATACCTTTCAAAAATCTCTAGATTTTGCTTTTATATTTTCACACTTCATCAGTCACTTCTTTTTCCAAATGGCCCAAGGTTTCTTGGTATGTCAAATATTTTTCATAAATCTGTTGTATTAATGAACACATTTTTTTATTTGAAGCTTCTGACAGGTTTTTTTTTGTGCAAATACTTTTCTTTCCTCTAATTTCTTTCATAATCATTTTGTATATCTTGTGTCTGGAAATTCTGGGCTTCTTGCATAATATTAACAACATGTAATTTCTTTCTTATCCTCAGTACTTCACTCTATCATATTTATGGCTCTTTTTTGGCCTATCAGTTTTTGTAATTTTTGTGTACTACTACTTCCTTCTACAACATGGGGGCCATCCTCCCCCTGAAACTGGCCTAGCCCCTTCGTAGGAATGTTTCCTTGTCATGAGGATTCTACAGTCATTTTTTCCAGTCCTGGCACCAGTGCACCTAGCAGTGGGCAGTGTCTTATCCTGGGTCTCATGCAGACAGCTATCTTTTTTTATTTTTTAACCTACTACTGTCCATGATATATGCTATATAAAATACAGTTTATATATCAGTGTCATCTTGGTGAGATTTTATGAAAAACAGGGTCCACCTTGTGAAGATATTCACCAAGACTTGAGGATGAATTCAGTTCCAGCACTACTACTCTCCTTTGCTTGCTTATTTATCATCTCTCCATTCGGACCCCTTGCATGGTCTGGTGTGTCATTCATCCTGTCCAAGGAGTCACACACATCACACATGCAGTTGCATACATCAGAATGCACATCTGCAGTAGCCTCACTGCATCTTTTGAGGCCCTGGTAAAACTCCTCTGTGCCTCTTCTATGGACCCTGCACATCTATTGGGTGGCAGCTACTGACACACCAACCTCGGATGAAGATGATAACCATACCTCCTGTGAGTACCTCTACACAACCCCTTTTGTTGTATCTGCTGCTCATGATAGCTAGGGGGAGATTCGGTCATGTCTGCACCTAGGGCTATCACACTGTCAGTAGTGCCCCCATCAGCCTGTACACTCTTAGTTGGTTTTGTGTCATATATATGTGTAAGCAGCCAGACAGACTGGATCCATGGTATGGGAAGGGATTTGGAGAGCACACTTCCTAGGTCTAATGTACCATTGCAGTGCCAGACTGTGCCCACTCATTGCCTTCATCATAATCAGAGGCTAAGAATCCCTCAACATCAAACAGACATAGCTTCTCAGTGCTGGTGCCAGACAATGCTTCACCTGTGAAAACACCAAAAAAAAGAATCATAATATGCAGAATAACTATGCCAAAAAAACAAAACAACACATGTAAGTGTTATAATTTCAATTACTATTAATGATAACTACTACATGTAAGTATTGCCATACCTTGGGCAAGTGGTAGGTGCACCTCACTGCCAGAGGTATATATATATATATATATATATATATATATATATATATATATATATATATATATATATCTATATATATATATGTATATATATATATATATATATATATATATATATATATATATATGCAATAGGTGTGATAGGCATTATAGGTATTCATGTGACTAACAACTGTGAATGGGGGACTTAGTAAAGGTAAAACTATATATCTGGGGCATCACTATTGGAAATCCTCTGGGGCCTGTCCTTCTCTACCCCAACATCCAGCACTGCACTGTGAAATGCTAAGGAGGTTTCAGTTCTTCTGAGTGATGCCAAGAACTCCTCCATCTTGCTAAGTAGTGGTACAGTAGATGACCCACTACCTGCAGCCTTCCAGTCCTGTGCCATGACCTCCTCTCTAACAGTAGCCCTAGGAATCATATCAGTGACCCCATGTCAGACTATTTGCAGTTATGGCCAGGGCCACTGACATCAATGACATTGTCGACCACCTGCTGCCAGATACAGTTACAGAAGGGCTTGTTGGAAGCTTGCACTATGGTGAGCCATCCATCATGGAAAAGAAGGGCCTCTACTAATACCTTATTCTTAGCCTCTGAAAAATGAGACTTGTATGATAATATACCCTTAGTAGGATTCTTCTTATGAGACAGATCCCTGTTATGGAATAAAAATGGAAATCAAAAGCTAGGAGACTGCACCAGTCATACACAAAATGTAACGATTTTGAAATATATACCAGTACATCTACATATAACAGCTTCCTACAGCCTAACAGAAACATAACTCTGTCCTAAAAAAATACAGTCAGCAGTCTAAAGGTCAAATGCATGTGTGCAGCCACCCACAAAACCAAAATAATTAACAGGTGCAGGAGTATCTGGTTATCAGGCACATCATTTCCTCTCTTCCCTCTATATCACTCTTTAAAAACAAACTGAAACTTTTCCGCAGAACACACCGGTTGTGTCCCTATACAAAACCTGACTGATCTACTAGCTCTCTTATTTGGATCTACCTACCCTCCTCTTCTCAGTACTCTTGCTCCTGTTCTTAGAAACAACTGATCTAGACCTTCTAGATATTTTTACTCACATCCTCAGAATTATATCAAGGAGACTAGGTTTACTCATATACTGTATATTTCAGGTCTTACTTTTTCTTTATGACAACTTGTTTACTAATATATTGTATAACTCAGCTGCTATCTTTTTACATGCTGTATTGCAACTACATTTGTACTGTACTAATTGTATCTGTATATTTAGCACTATGCTATTCTGTTATTATTCTCTGTTCTGTACCTGCAATGTTCATTGTACACATTAATTTTTTTGTATAAGTGATTGAATTTTGCTGCCTCGGAGCTTATCTTCCTGGGCCTCTCTGAAAATGGACATATATCCAGTTAGACTAGCCCAGTCAACAAATGTAAAATAATAAATAAAATAAAAATAATAACCTCCTAAGCATAACAATAATATAAAACAGAACTCCCAAAATCTAACCTCATAGTCACAGCAATTATGCACATTTTGATTTGCCAACTATTTCAGTGAGACACCAACAGGTATTCCTCTCTGCAAACAAAATTCTAAACTGTTTTGCTGACAGGCTACTGAAGATTGTAGACGTGTGTTGCACTACATCCACCAAAGACATTTCATAATATGAATTATTGTTAAACAATGCAGGTAAATAGTACAAAGGAAATAAATCTCAGCATTGTACATAGATACAGTTGCATGAATCAAGACATACTCTGAAATATTTGTAAATACTTCTTTACTTCTGGAGCACTTGTCAAAATACGTTTTCCTGCAACAGAGAAGGGGAAAGTTGCCTTCTGCAGCACAGTGGAAGATCCCCACTCCATATCATGCTTCTAAGATGTAGATAACCCCCCTCTGGACACATTGAGTATCCTAATTATGTGTCAACTCACTATACTTTCTGAATAACTCAGTTTACATGATGAGCAAAGAAGATGAACATTTAGTCAGGGTCTACATGATGCCGTATACATGCCTGAGCATCAAAACAGCAGGGATTAAGAGTTTGTCAAGCTAATACCTTCCAAGTGTGACTTAATAAGACTAACGTGTTGTCAATGATGTTTTAAAAATCCATGAACATAAAACCCACACTTTGAAAGGTTGTGTCACACAGGTAACACTTACAAATATATTTCAGCTATACACACTGGGACATATGACTGAAGTTTGATATTGGCCATAACAACTAAAATATATCTGAGGGTACTGTACAAACATTCCTGACTAGATTCCTAATAATAAGAATGATATCTCTAACCATCTTTGGATTCATAGTAGATAATAGTGGAATGGAGGTATGACATGCTTTAACACATTCAATGAACAAAAATAACGCAATTAATACTTAAAATCAATTTTATGAGTATGCTGTCCCAAACTTGGTTATACCCTAACTTTGATTTTTCTCCTCAGATCTGTTCTCGCCACCCATTATCACACTTTAATCATTTGCAAAAAATAATTACAATAGCCATGTCCAAGCAGTGTATTGTAAAATAAATTCCCATTTCATAAGTAAAAATAATTCTAAGTGCAATTAGCTCTTCTGTGAGAAAGTGGTTATTTGTTGTAATATGTTAATGATGTGAGGAGTCCATTATAGTGCAATTGGTGCAGGGTTTGAATGCTGGCAAGGTTTAATTTTTTTTATAAAGTGTGCAACTGTTTAGTCATTTTCAGTGATAATCTCTCACAGTTGAAAATGTTTTTAGTTGTGCATCAAGGGTCCTGTGAACTGTGACTCCTGAAGTGGCTAAGCTAGCCATGCGATGGTAGTGACTCAGTATTAAGGACAGTGTTTTTATACATAGGTATTGATACATGTCTTTGAAAAATCCCTTCATCACTCACATCACATAAAATTATTCATAGTCACAATGTTTACCCATTAGCAATGTTACAAAGTCAAATTACACATGTAGACCCAAAGGAATTATGGAAAACAAAAGAACATCCGTGCTCATGTTCAAAAAATGAACAATGTTTGTATACAGCACTGTCACTGGTCATTGATGCACTTTGAAAATGATAGTTCTTGTTGTATGGCAAAAACTGAAAAAACGTCCTATGCATATGCAAAGACTTGGACATTGTTGTCATAACAATGCATGTCATTAGAACGTGTCAGTTAACATATTGGACATGGGTGAAAGTGAAGTCAGAAAATTATTTTTCATGTAATTTCCTTAATGGCTCAATATGTAGATGTAGGGTGTGACTACACTACTAGAATATTATTATTTTAATGTTTTCTTTTGCTGCTTATGTGGTATCATTCCATAATAATTTTTATGTACTACTAAGCAAAAGTCTTCAAGAAAATATGAAATTCCTTCTTTATCCGTGGCTCAGTCTTATCATTTTATTCATTTAGATCTCCTTATTATTGTATTACATTTTACATATCTGTATTTCCATTATTTTACACTCATCCTGCCATCAATTCACAGAAGTGCTCAGTGACACCTGTGATACACAATCATCTGTAGCATTACATAGACACATCAAGGAGATGCTTTTTGTTTTGCAGGGCTTCAAATCCAATCTGCATTATATACCATTCTACAAAAAATATTTCCTCTGTAAGCAGTGGTTGCAGTATGAGCACTGCATTCTGTACATTTTTGAACACTGTAACATGTATTAATAATGACGAAAGTGTTGTGTTCACATAAACATTGATGCATATAAGCACAGCTAGTTAGTGGACAACATGTAACTGACTGTATTACTACAGTCAGTCATCATGTAATGATTGACTAGGGTCAGTCATTATATGATGTTCATTTCTTTGGATAGAACCAATGAAACAGTTGCATAAGTGTGTGTCACAGTATTAAACTCAATAATTTGAACAACACATGCTCCACATGATGTGGACTATAAAGGATGTTTTTAACACAAAAACACTAACCTCCTAAGTAACTGTATATCTGTTTATGTAAAAGAACCACACATTACAGACTTGCATACATGTACCTCATGCCTTCAGTGGCACATCTGATTAATGCTCTTCTTGTTTTAATATACTTGGAATATGCATGGGTTAAAATCCCCTCAAATGCAGTATCTGTGTAACTTTCTTCTATATTTTTCTTCCTCTAAAATAATAAAGATTGTATTTAAATCTCAATTACATCACACACATGCAGTAAAAAGATCTTATAAACTAAAAATGCCATGTTTGTGATCATTAGTTGAGCTATAGGTGGCATAGAGCAGCATCTCTGCTAAATGATGACCATAATGAAACAGCAGTTCTCATTCCATGTCAAAAATTTATAAAAATTGCTATGCATGTGCAAAGACTTATGTCTCATTGGTATGTCTGTTAGCAGTTTCAATATAAACAAAAGTAATGCATGGAGACTCTTTTTCCCATAAAAGTCTTTGTGGGTCAGTGAGTTAATGAAGTGAAGACTCCCCTTATAGTGCAATAGGTACAGGATTCAAATGTAATAAAGTTGTCTTTATTTTAAAAGTATTATATCATCCTGTAGCTGTAGTATACTTTAGTGTACATCTTGGTCTGAATCTTCTCTCACGTATGTACTAGCATACCTAGTTAATGTTCTTTTTGTTGTCATATGAGTGGAATATACATGGTTTATAAGCTCTTCAAGTGCATTAACTACAGTAATGTTGGGAACCTATGTTCCACCACAAAATGGATTCATCTTTAGGTAAAACATAATCACATCACAGATGTGCATCAAAATATATGAACAAATAATATACTTGATGCCATATGTAAAATATTAGAATATATGATGTACTTTTTCTGATCCACATAATGCTGGTAGCATTTGTAACATAGCATTTTTTCCAGTCATCCACACTTTTCTAGCCCTCACCTCATCTACATATCATGTTAGTTCCTCTTTGGTGTTACCTATGAATGCAGAGTTCAAAAGGTGATATCTTTTGCTTCCAGTGAATCATTTCCAATGTGCTGTATACAATCCATTACAAAAATGTTTTTCTCTCTAAGTAATACAACCTATCATCTTGTTAAAGAATAACATAAGGACAGTACACACATTAACAAAAATTAGTTAATGAAATACATATTTATCTTGAAGACTGTTAACCTCATGAATTGTGTAACCATCGCTGTGAACATGACAAGAATTGGAAAAGTGTAAACTGAAATAGACTTGACATATCAGTATTAATCAGCATGACCTAAAATAGCTGTGCAACCTATATACACACATCAGTAAACATGGATAAGTAATGCTTGATTTGTGGATCAAGCATCAGAGATATATTTGGTGTATACAAGGGTAATGCTTCACGTCAAGCACAGAGCTGATGTAAAGAGGACTCTAAAATTTTTCTACACCTCCTTGTAAAAAACTCCAGTTGCAAGTTAGTGCAAGGGGGCTATACTGGGTCTTGGTACAAGGTGGAGGCATAGAATACTTCAGCTAAGGTGGTCACCCATGCTACTGGCATCCCACACATGGAGAACAATGTTGTCATCATTACAGTGATCAAAACCAAAAAACTGAGAACCAACGAAAATTGCACAAAGAAAACTGCAAGAAGCACCAAACCAGTAGCGTTGCCAAAGGTCTCCTTTATTCACAATAAAAATTTAGCGCTTTCGTGACAGTATAACAAACACGTCCTCAGAATGTTAAAATGATCCACACATTGAGTTTAAGTAGCCCTCCTTTAAAAGTCACATGACTCATACCACACCTAAACCAAAAATGAATCCTATTAACATTGCCCCCTATTGCAATCAAAATAGGAATGCAATTACACTACAATATATAAGCAAAGCTAAAACATATATAAATACACGTATGTGTTTATAAAAGTGTTAAAACTAAATCTAAAAAATACTCTTAAACATAATATGACATAACCCTAAGCACACTAGCTATGAGTCATTTAAACCTGGGGGTGAAGTGGTGTTCAATTTTAATTGCCAATGCAATTATGTACGTTCTATGAAATCATGCCATGGTCCCCCCAATACATTCTTGTGAATGGTGTCAATGCAAAAAAATAAAAACTCGTGGTCAGGGTTCATCTCTAAATGACAGTATAAAGCATTAGTACTTCTCTTGTGTTTAATACCGTATATATGCTCCTAAATTCTTTCCTTAAAACTATGAACAGTCTTTCCAACATAAAAACTAGGGCAGTTTTTACACAAAGCTAAACATACTATACACACTGAATTATATGTACAATGGAAATTAGTTTTAACTCTGATTTTTTTCACAAACACTTCTTTCCTTTTCAAAATAAAAGGACAATGAGTACAGGTGCCACACTTGAAAGTATCCCGTCTCTCATCACTCACAGTGAAAAATGGTGTATCATTACTTTCTAACAGATTTTTAATACATCTAGCCTTTCTGGTAATAAATGTAGGCCTATTACCTAGAATATTGGAAGTCCCCTCAAAGGCTTTAAAAATAACCCAATTTTGTTTAATAATGTCTTGAATGCTGGAATATTCATGGGTATATGTAGTAATGAATGAACAAGTATATCGCTCCTTTTGCTCTTTTTGAACCACTGTTTCATATTTATTGGAAATCAAAATAGATGTAATATTTCCCCGTCTCCTTTTATTAAGAGCCTCATCATATATAGCCTTAATTAAATCAAGGGGATACCCTCTGGCCATAAACATTTCTTTTAAATTGTCACATTCCTCATAAAACTGGGCATCTCTATAAATCATGCATGCTAGTCTAATGCATTGCCCCTTGATGATCCCTCTCTTTTGATGGGCTGGATGGCAATTGCTGTAGTGCAGTAAAGTATTTGAGTACGTTGCTTTTCTAAAGATGGAACTATGTATACATTGATTGTTGTCATCCTTATACACCAAATCATCCAGATAGCTAATATTTTACTGTAGTGATGGGTAAACTTTAAAAAGGAAGTTGTAGAATGTAAATAATCCAAAAATGTGTTGGTGTCTGTTTCGTTAACATCCCAGGCAATAAAAATGTCATCCATAAACCTGGCATAAAAATGCCAGGGTGGCACATTGCCATTGTGAAATATAAAACATTTTTCCCATTGTAATAGGACAATATTTGCAAAACACCGGGGTGCATCAAGCGCCCATCACAACTCCCTTCTTTTGTTGAAAAAACTGACAGTCTAAATGAATAAAACGGTTCTTTAACACCATATCTAGTAGAGTATCTAACACATTAATTTCATTGGCATTAAAGACCCTTGATTTGAGTATAAAATCATGAAACATTTCCATTCCTAAATCCTGTGGAATCACATTAAACAGGTTGACCACATCTATTGTGACAAAATCCAAGGTTGAACTATATTTTACCTCTCTCCACTTGGATAACAAAATCCCAAGAATCTTGCATAATGTGGGGATATTTTAAAACCAAAGCCTTCACTTTTTGATCTAGTTTTAGCATTGACTATATGCCTCATTGGAGGATCCACGAGACACATATGAATTTTGGAAACCCTAAAAGGAGGGAGGAACCATTAGAAATTTAACCTGTAAAAATTCAAAAGTCTATCTAGAAATTTCCCCCGATCTAACATGTCCTGTAGAAAAAAAATATTTTTTGTATAACATATATTAATGTAACTCAGCAAAGTCTATTCATAAAAATCTTTATCAAAAACGTGAATGAACATTTTATTTAAATAATCTACTTTAGAAATAATAACGATCCCACCCCCCATGTCAGGTTTCAGCACCCTAAGCTGTTTGCTGTTAATAAGCCCTCTCACTAAATGCTGCTCTACACTGGTTAAATTGCACACTTGAGCATTCATATTTCTACTTTGTAACAAGTCCCTAAAGTTAAATTCGCACATTTTTTCAAAAATGATTAAGGGCATAGCCAATACAGGATTAAATGTACTGTTTTTTCATAAAACATTATTAACATGTATAGCCTCAACACCATTGAATAACAATTTAAAGTTTAACTTTCTCAAATACAGTTTTAAATCAATCAATAATGACTCAATATTTGCATGTGTGGTAGGCATAAAAGTTTGACCTTTACATAAAAAAGAAGGCAAACATTCATCAAATGCATAACTGGCAAAGTTGTATACTTTAAAATCTCCACTTGGGTTGGTTAAAATATGTGGAAATGTCTCAACAACAGTACCTGTGGTAATTGTGTTGTCTAAAAGTTCTGTCCTTGCGGATGAAATGAGTTCCGCCTCATCTAACCCTTCCTGGTTCTCCCTTGATTCCAGGGATGCTGATAGTGTGTCTGCGGTCGAAACCTGTCCTCGTTGCTGTTAAAATGGTTCTGGTTCTGATTCCTTAGTCTCTCTGATCTTCTGGGTGGAGTTGAATCCAAAGGGACTGATGTTTCTTCATTATCGTCATTCTACGTGTTTTCTGTTAATGGAGAATCTTCATCCTGAGCTCTGCTCTCATTGCTCTGCCTACCCTGCCCTCCAGTTGATTGGGGTAGGCCTTCCCTCCATGATACTCATATCAATCACAATTGAGTTTTTTTGCATTTTCTGTTTTGTATATCAGAAACAACAGTGTCTATTATACCAAAAATGGCAGAGTACAGTAAATTTTGTACAGAAAACAATGCATCATTTTTGATTTTAATGTCTAAAGCTTCCTCTTCTTTCCTAAGGTTTTCAATGTTAATCTGATTATGTTTTCTTAAAATCTTTTACATCTCCATACCTTGCTTGTTGAATAACTCAGTCAGTTCCATGCATAACGGAGACCCAGCTAGCAGTCCATTGGGGTACTTCTAGAGGCGGAGTCCCTTTGGAACCCTTTCAGAATGTATACACTCTGTTAAAAAAACATTTTCCACTTGTAACTTCAGACACTGCTGAAGCAGCACCTTTTCAAAAGTAGCCATTGTTTCACTAAAGGACCCAAACTCGTTACTCATGTGCTGCAAATGAATGGAGACCACAACCAGCTGTTCAAACTGATGTTCTCAACCCCTTCATTCCAGGAAACCACAGACATGGAAGGCAGGGGATCCCTTACACAAGCAGGTGTATGATTGAAATCAGAATAGATTTGCGAACCGGGCCGGCCACAGTACCTGCTGAACGTTCCATAAGTTGCTGCACTAGTAAAGTAAGTTGTACCACACTATTGTGGAGGTCCTCCAAACTGGAACCCGACCTGGCTCCACTACCACTCAGGTATGCTGCAGAAGACATTTATCCAAACCAAAAAAAACCTGAGAACCAACAAAGATTGCACAAAGAAAACTGCAAGAAGCACCAAACCAGTAGGGTTGCCAAAGGTCTCCTTTATTCACAATAAAAATTGAGCGCTTTCATGAGAGTATAAGAAACACTTCCTCAGAATCTTAAAATGCTCCACACGTTGAGTTGCAATGACCTGAAGAGCCACAAAGCTGACCTCCTTTGATGATGGGAGACAGATTATAGGGTGAATGAACCACCTCTATACTGTAAGTATATCATCCTATACCTATGGAAATCACCACCATGGCATGCCAACGAACATGTCTTCATTACTTGTTTTCTTAATTTGTAGCCCCTGCAGAGACTGAAGAAAATAAGGACGTGTATCATAAGAGTATCCAATGCCTCAGAGAGGCACAGGGTGAGCATGAAAATGGGTATCGCTGAGTGTAATGTTAACCGAAGAATAGTTGTACCAACAGGTAATACATTTTGTAGAAGTCAGGGCAAATGTGGTTGTCAGACAATCAACTCGGTATGCATATTCTGATTGTACAAGCCCTATTAGCTGTAAGATTAGATCACATAGCTATGAACTAGTTAATATCAAGTAAGGTCTTCTGCCTATGGGTTCTATTCCTCCAAGCAACAGCTTTGTTAACTATGAACCTTATAGTGCATATATATTGAATAGCTGTACTCATAACTTATAATATCTTACCACCGGGACAATTACAATGTAAAAGCAATTGTATTTGTACAAATATTTTATAAGACATATAGTCCTAGTGCAATGGTTGCTACGTGTGAGAGCCAAGTAGAGTGTAGCAGTAGTATAACAATAATTATAGGCCTCACATGTTTATACCTGGATGTAAGCAATGCTATGAATGCATCTGGAATGTGTATTGATTGTGAATTTTACATTAATATCAATAATACATTTTTATGTCTCTCCCCCACACACTTTCTCACTATCCTTTCTATTTTTTCTCTGAATTTTTTGATTGTGACATCCTTTACTGCTCCATCTCAACCACCAGCACAGGAAGCTAGACTGACCACTGTGGTTTAGACTGCCATCCTTCCACAAATTGCAGTGGTGGCAGTGCTACTCAGTACTTCTGTGTCATAGCCTGCCATTATTGCCTCCACATCTCTTGCACTACCTGCACCACTTGCATCAGTTAGCTCTTCCCTGGTTTCTTGTGCATTGGCACCCACAGGGAGTAGTACCAGTGGAGGTGGTGATTGTCACCTGAGAGGAACTGGCAGGGTTGGGGGAGGAGGTAATGGACAGGAGACACAGTGTTTAAATTGGCCTTATGAAGAAAATCCTGTGGTGCATTGCCAAATCACTGCCCAGCCCTATCTAGTATGTCATGTGGTTTCCAAGGTATGAGACAGTGGTGACAGTTTTGAGGGTAAGGACTAATTTTTCACTGTGTTCATACTGGAAGAGGAACCACCTCCAAACACCCATTTCTTGATCCCATCATTGTCTTATTCTCCCTCTTGTCTCCAACATCAGCCCAGTGTGTCATATGTCTGTCCCTGCTTACCTAACCTACCCTATATACCAGTCTCTGACATTCCTAGCTGCCTTCCCCAATTTTTCTTACTCTCAAAAAAAGTGAAAATGTCACCTGATGTACAAAAGAAACAAAAACAAATCAAGTCCCATACATAACACTCCATCTGTGTGTGTGTATGTGATTTTGTCCATCTGGTTATACAACATTGTTACGTTATTTGTCGCACATCATTTGTGATGTATCTATCCAAAAATGACTAAATAATTTCTACATATACATTATTAGCTTTTGAAGAAATGGATAGTTATGGTCTTACCCTCTGCTTGCTCCCCATTTTTATCATCCCATATTACACCTTTAACTTGCTCAAAAAATTGATGCACACACTGTACACATGATCATACATTGTTTAAACAGAAATATCCATTGCTGCAATGCTTGACACTGAGTAACAGACCCTACTGCTACTTTTTGTCCTATGACAAAAAACAAGAAAATTCTTGCGCAAGAGCTAAGACTTTGTCATTGGCTCACAGCTGAGCCTGGCATTGGTAGTTGTCAGACAGTGATCCTGACAGAATGAAAATAATGCCAGTTGCTACTGTTCATATACTTTCATGGATCAAAGTATAAATGATATGAAGAATCCATTCAACTGTCCTCAGTGCAGTGTTGTATGTCACTGAGGGTGGGATTGTCTGACATTTCATTTGAAGTAACACATTTATCACTTCACACACACATGGACATAGCATGAACAGTTCAACAATTACTCTCTCAGTGTTTACTGTTGTGCAACACTTAGCATCAAGCAACATTTCTACTAATATTTAAGTAACTGTAAGTGACACTGCATGATCTATGGCAAACATTGATGAAAATGTGCTTTGGCCACATTGATGTGCTTACTGTTATGTCAACCAGCTAAGCCTTGATGCACAACAGAAAGAAATACTAATGCATGGGTGTATAGACAGATATAATAATAACTTAACAGCTTCCATGGTTCAATATATTTCTGATGTGATGTTAATATTGTTAGTCAAATATGTGGATGGATCTGATCCTTTAAGTGCTTCTGAGTGTGTAACATTGCTCATATACTCACTTCAAATGTGTGGTTTCTGATAACTTCTGTATGATTTATGTGGCATCATTAGCTAGTGCAGAAATCAAGAGACTGTGAATTAGACAGGTAGGTGTTCAAATCTAATGAGGTGTATGTTGTATCAGTGTGTAAATAGTAATTGTTAACAGAAAATAATGGCTTCCTGAAGGTATACAATGGGTGAAAATTTACTAGTATTTGAAAAATGGAGGGTTTTGATTCAGGTGTTGTACTCCCTTTTAAACAAGGCCATATTCATCCATGCACAAAATAGTAAAGGTATTCCACCAAATGTGTGCTTTCTGAGGGATCTGTAGGCGCATAAGTCAAGAGAGTATGACTTAGATAGGCAGTAGTTCAAATTCAGGGAAATCTATATTGTAACACTATTTAAATAGCAACCGAGAACATGCAGGAATGGCTTCACAAACCAATTCAGTGTGAGAAATTCTACTTTGTTGAGACACTTTTCACAGACAAAGGGTTTTAATCCCTCAAGTGTTGTACTTAACTGCTGTAATGTCAGAAGTCTGAATTTGTTGTGACACTTTCATAGGTGGAGTGTTCTGGTCATCAACGTGTTATACTCTCTTTTAACCAAGGTCATAGTCATTTATACACACTGGTGATGTTA
The DNA here is from genome assembly GCF_019279795.1 of Protopterus annectens. Taxonomy (NCBI): domain Eukaryota; kingdom Metazoa; phylum Chordata; order Ceratodontiformes; family Protopteridae; genus Protopterus; species Protopterus annectens. The sequence goes on from NC_056731.1 coordinate 954,086,289, forward strand.
TCCACCCAAATGTGTGCCTTCTGAGACCTGTTGTATACCTTCTAATCTAGGATCAGTTGTTGGTGCATAAGTCATGAGAATGTGAGTTAGGCAGACAGCAGCCCACATCCAGGGAGATGCACATTATAACACAATTGGTGACATGCAAAAATAGCTTAATGAACAGATGTGATATGAAACATTTTATTTGTATTTGCAGCTTGAGTGTTTTCATTCCCTATCTGCTGTAGTCCCTTTTAAACATGCCCAATTTCAAAATTCACTTTTTTCTTGTTGCACAGTGGTTAGCAGACAGCAGCACTAGTATTCAAAGATGAGGGATGGTATGCATCAGTTCTTGTCACTTGACAAAACTATTTAGAAAATGCCTTCATCAGGTTTGATATGCTGACATTCTTGCAAATGAGCTTAAGCTGAATGTGCAAAAGAAAGCTATACTGATATAGACATGAGTAGACAATTATTATTTCAACGATAGCATCTTCCGTGGTTTAATGTATGCTTGAAGTGATGAAATTGTCAATAAAGTATGTTAAAGCTTGTGATCCACCCATTGCTGGTGTCTGTTTCACAATGCTTATTTATCATCTTTCCATAATGTTGTCACACTCCATTTAAATGTGTGTTTTGTGACAGCTTTTATATGCATACTTCTCTGGCATCACTGCATCTTACATAAATCCAGATAATGTGAGTTTGGCATTCAGAGTTCAAATCCAATACAGTGTACATTGTATCAGTTCATAAAACAATTGCTGAAATGCAATAATGTGAACAGATGTGTTGTGGTGACTTCTACTTGCATATGACACTTCAATGGATGGACAGTTTTGATCCTGTAAGTCTTTTACTTAGTTTTAAACATGGCCGGATGCAGTCACACACACACTGTTGATGGCATTCCTTCAAATGTGTCCTGTCTGGCAAAAGTTATACAAGTTGCTCTGTAGTGACATTGGCTAGTGCAGAGGTCAAGAGAGGGTGATATAGGCAAGCAGGGGTTCAAAGTTATAAAAACCTTCATTACCACATGCTAATAATGCCATATAACTGTAAATTGTGGTAATCAGATACGCTTATAGAATCAAAGGTTCATAGATGTATACTAGGCTAATGACCACACAGACATTTTTAAGCCTATCCATGCATTCCAAATGTATCTGACAAGTTTAGGAACCATAAGATTAATCTAAGGAGCATATGTAGGCCCTTGGGTTTTCAAGTATTTACTGTGTGCCTCTATCCACTAGGGACATAGGTTCCAGAAGAGGGGAAAATTTCTGATTCCTCCGCCACAGTTCCAAATGACCTTTGGATTGGGTTAGGGAAGAACTCTGCTACACATGCATGGGAGGCCTGTTCCTAAAAAGGGTAGTCTTTGAGACACATACCTGTCCGTCCTACATGCCCTATTTATTTTGCAAGCAAGGTTTAAGTCCTTAGATTGGGTATTTCTGATGCTGTTTGTTTTGTGGATGTGCAAATGTTCCATCAGATAGGGATACAGGCATGCCTTATATGCCAAGCATAAATCATTCCTCAACAGTTGGTGGGGGACTGAGTACTGGAATAGGCTTATAAGATGGTCCATACAGGACATGTTTACACTCTGTATCCTTTTTATTAAGAACCTTTTATTAGGGACTTCTGTGTGTGCTCCTGTTATTGCATGTGCTAGGTCAAGTGCATACCAGTAGAGGCACTGTACTCAATGATTGGTTTGATGAGGGCTGAATACAATACAATGATGACCTTCTTGGACCTGGATGCCATATACTTGCTTATAAGTTGCACAAAATAGAATATGTTCATGGGCAAGTAATAGCCTAGCTGCCCTTGTATATCCATTTAAAGCCTAGCCAATTTCCCCATCAGAGGTGAGATTCAAACCCTGTACCTTGTGCCTGTGAGGTAAACAGCTTCACCATTATGCCAACCCCAACTCATGCTTTCTTTATTGCTATAGACACATGATGGTCAGAAGCCAGTTTACTGTCTCAATATGTCCCTACATTTCTGACTACTGGATCTACTCTTAGGGGTGTGTTATCAATTAACTAGTTTTCAGGGGAGGCCAAATTCCCAAAGGATATTATTATGCATTTTTTTAGCACTGAGTTGCAGAGTGTGGTTTTGACACCAGCTATTTATCTGAGTCAGTCATTCTTAGAGGATTTTTGTATCATGGGGTATTTTATGACTGCACCTAGTTTGCAATCATTGTTCAACTTGGACAGCCTGAAACCCTTGACATTAGTGAAGGATTGGATTCAGCACAGAGCTCTGAAGGACTCGTCTAGTGGCTGGACTGTTTGAGGAGGTAGACTCCCCTAACTTCCTGTGTCTTATCTGAGAACCACTTGGCTACCCATTAGGTGACATAAGGGATTGTACCCAATTCCATGAGTTTGTCTACAATGCTTGAGATGATATTGTATCAATTGCCTTGGCCAGGTCAAGGTAGGCAGTACGCACCATTTTACCCTCATCCATTGCCTTGGTGACCTGCATGAAGAAGTCCACCAGGTTGGGCAGTCATGATCTGCTGTAGACAAAATCAAAATCAGTTGGATCCAGTGCCTGAAGATTTCCTATGTCATTTTTAATCATTTCTATGGTAATTCTTCCCAGAGCTTTGCATATCAGACTAATCAAGTTTATGGGTCTGCACTTTCTGGAGTTCGTAGATAGCCCACCTTTGTTCAGAGGGATAACCATTGCAATTCTTCACTCATTTAGAAGGGATTATTTCTGGAGACTGGTTAAAAAGTGATTCTAGTTGTAGTGATTGGTCATTTTTCATGCTATTAAAGAAGCATCCTGGGATGTTATTTTGGCCCATTGATGTGGTATTTTTGCCTTGGAGAATACATCGAGGACCTGCCTATAGTGATGATGAGAGGAGTGGTTATGTTCAATGATATTTCTACAGGGATTGATGGGATGGACAGAGAAGGGGGCTAAAACTGGAAATGAATTTTTCAGCCAATAGATTTGCTATATTTTTTGGCTCAATGTTGGCGACTCCATTTACAGTTAGATCTGCTCATTTTTGTGCATTACCTTTGAGACTGCAGACATAGCTAAAGAAAATGTTATAGTTGTCCTTGGCCTGGGAGGCAATTTTTAACTCAAATTTGTTTTGCTAGACTTGATTTTTCCTCTGAGTTGCTTGTTTAGATAGGTGAGAGATTTATTTTACTTCCTGCACATTGCAATTCCTTCATTTTGCCATAGCTTTCTTCCTTTTGTTGTATAACCAGTTTATATTGAGATTCCACCAGGGTTCATCTGACACTTTCCTTACATCAGCACAATCATGCAGTGATTCATACATTGGATGGTGACTTTCAATCCCCATCCATGGCATGTCATTTGTTAATGTTCATTTTATGGTCTGCAGCATTATTTTTAACAGTACAGGTATGTATTTGAGAATTCTCACATCTAAAGAGCACCTACATCTCTGGCATATATAACCCATGACCATGACTTTGCAAAATCACTGTGAAAGGTCAGGAGTTCAGACCCATTTCTGTGCATTTTTTCCCTGATATTACCTAGTCTCTTCCTTTGATATGTATTTCTAGCCATCTCTTTCAGGGGTACTCTGGTAGCATAACCTATTAATAACATTTATTAATACCATTTCCTGTTGAATATGAGCTTTAAAAAAATGAGGGAATCAAACACAAGTCTCTGCATTTTGGTCATCCTTCTATCAACTGTTCCATACCCTTGAATTCTGTTATCCCAACCACCTGATTCTACAGCATGCCTATTACTACAAAGGTCTAGAATATATCAGTGACACTGACAGGGGTTCAGTCTTATCTATATCTTTTTCTCTTGTAGTACTCTCATCTGTTATAGTCTCCTGAAAGTATGTTATCTAGTCATGAATATGCATGTATACTATGTGTGGTATGCTGACACTGTTCTAACATAATTTATTTATCTGGATTCTTCTGCTAATGTTCTGATGGCCACTTAGGGGATACATGTTAGTAATGGCTAGGTAATTGATCAGTGTAGGTTTACGTGAATGCATAATGTGTTTTAAGGGACTTGCAGCTTGACTTCTTCATTGAATACCCTTGTTAACACATTTTGTAAGACACGTTGTAGTGTGGGAATTCTGGGTTCATTTCCCTTGTGGTCTGTTACTTACTCTTTTTTTAATGCAATCCGCCTGCACATGTAATACGTTTTACATGTGTATGTATTTATGAGCCCTTGCACTATGACATCTGCGTTGTCTCACCTTAACATTACAATGTGGATATAGTGTTGTTTGGACTGCAGTGCTGCATTGTCCCACCTTGGGACATGCATCTTTCAGTTTTAAATTACCGTCATAGTATAGTATAGGTGCACAGCTCACACTCCCCACTGTTGCTAGGTATGGGGAATGCTACTCTATCACATTATTGAATTGCTTTAATTTCCAACATCTCCCATGCACATACTTCTCAGCTATCCAGATTTTTACAGCTTGTCCAGGTTTTTACCTTATAGTTTTATTCTGTTATTCAGAAACTTTCTGGTTTCCTGGCAAATCATTGAGAATTGACATCCTTACATAATGACAGATATTAATGTTTCAGACTACATAACCTTCTGAAATTCATGCTAATGGAAAACCTATTATTCTTTCAACTTTCTAAGTATATAAGAGTAATATTTAAAACAGTGTAAGAAACTTCTCTGTGTGGAAGATTTTCAGTCCATATATTTCTAGTTAATCACTGTATATTAATCAGATCAGACAATAGTTGTAGAAGTAGTGAACTTAAACTCGTCTTAAGTAAAAAAAAAAGCAAAAAATAATAATAGAAAATATATAATAGTACAGCATTACTAAGTATTCAAAAGTAATCCAAGCAAGGCATTCTGATTAAGACGAGTTTAAGTTCGCTACTTCTACTACTATTATCTGATCTGATTAATATGCAGTGATTAACTAGAAATATATGGACTGAAAATCTTCCACACAGAGAAGTTTCTTACACTGTTTTGTTTTTGCACTCACTACACTTTAGTGGGTTGTTTTGAGACTTCGGGGATACCACAGAGATTACTTGCTTTTTAAGAGTAATATTTACAAACACATTCTATTTTGGGGCCTTCCCTCCATAAACTGTGGATTTGCCCAAAATTCTTGCATTAAGAGGTTGAGAAGTATGCCTGTGTATAATTCAAACTGTCTTAAATGGCTGTAGTTCCACATTTTTACATTTTTTTCATGTAATATTTTCTTATGCAAATCATTTTGCACCTTAATGTTCACCATTTCCATGACATCTGTTATTGAATTTCATTCCAGCCTCAGTTTCTGTTTTGCTTAGCTTTCCATTGCTCGTGTATTTTTGTATTTATCTGTTGATTTGATCATGCATCCTTACTACAAACCTGTGGATGTGCAGTTGCGTTGCATTATGTGGTTTCTTATATGAACGTGCTTATTTACATCATGTAGTTAAATGTGGCTACAAGATGACTTACCACAATGTGGTCATGTGCCTATGTTGTGGCACTGAAGACAGGCAGCTGAACATGCTATGTGCCTTGGCCACATGCATGTGTGATTAGAAAAACTGCTTATCATGCTGCGAAGTCAGATTATGTTAGCTTGGCTGTAATGCAGTTGCACTGTTAATTAATCCTTGGAACTGATTTTTAAAAATTGGCACAAGCGCCTTTAGTTCCTGTGCATTGTCTGCCATTTTGCATTATACTCAATTTTCGTTGTATGTGCTGTGATGAACTTCTTTTCAGAACCCTGAATACAACAATAGTTTCATACATATCATTAGTGAGTTGTCAGCACATCAGAAATTAAAAAAAAAAAAAAAATTCTCCTGAATACAGGAGTTTCTTTACACTGGAGTTTGATCCCCCTCTAGTGTAGACCCATATACATTAAAATGCATTATCGCATTGCAAGAAGAAAATATGTATCTGTCTTTATAGGTATAAACACAAGCTAAAGCACATTTTATAGCTGATTATGATATTATGATATGCTGAGTAATCTGGCTATAATACTTTTTGCTTTTACAAAGAAATTGGCCATTATTGCTATATTGCATTTGCCTTCTGCTTTTTATAGTTTTTGCACTTGTTTTATATCAATTTAAGTCATTTTTGTATTGTATAGCTGTTGTAGGCTACACACTAAAGTGTGCTAGCCTGTTTATAGCATTTACAGTGTTTTCTGTGTGTTTTTCTGCTGTTTCCTGAAAAACAAAAAAAAAAATTCTCTTTTCCCACCTTTGCTGAACTGGATTAGTCCAGATTTCAGGTTTTTCTGAATTCCGGAGTGTGGTATAGTTTCCTGTGTTGCCCATATCTTTACTTGGATAGGAGGAAGCTTCTCTGTTCACCAGTGAGAGTGGGGAGCTTTGAACAGCCTATCTGTCCCTGGAGGAGTGGTCTCAACTGAAACTAGTAGCTTATTGGCCGTTTTGGGTCAATTCCTATCTCTTTCAGTTTCCCTGCTTTAAAACTCGCATTTGCGCGCTTTTGCACCAGTATACAACTCCGCACAGCTCCTTGTGGTGTCCTGCAGAGTGATACAGGCAACAGAGAGACCCAAGAGAGACTTTTCCAGATTTAAGTATTTTTGTCTCTGTTCATTCGCTCTGACTGCCTTTTCCCACCTAAAAAGCGAATTTCTAACTGAGCTGTGCTTTAAAAAGTTTAAATTGCATTTGCCTTCTGCTTTTTACAGTTTTTGCACTTGTTTTATATCACTTTAAGTCATTTTTGTATTGCATAACTGTTGTAGGCTACACACTAAAGTACGCTAGTCTGTTTATAGAATTTACAGTGTTTTCTGTGTGTTTTTCTGCTGTTTTCTGAAAAAAATAAAAAAAAAAAACAAACAAAAAAAAAAAAAAACAAAAAAATATTCTCTTTTCCAACCTTTGCTGAACTAGATTAGTCCAGATTTCAGGTTTTGCTGAATTCTGGACTGTGGTATAGTTTCCTGTGTTGCCCATATCCTTACTTGGATAGGAGGAAGCTTCCTGTTCACCAGTGAGAGTGGGGAGCTTTGAGCAGCCTATCTGTCCCTGGATGAGTGGTCTCAATCCTGAAACTAGTAGCTTATTGGCCATTTTGGGTCAGTTCCTATCTCTTTCAGTTTCCCTGCTTTAAAACCTGCATTTGCGCAGTTTTGCGCCAGTATACAAATCCGCACAGCTCCTCGTGCTGTCCTGCAGAGTGATACAGGCAACAAGAGAGACCCAAGAGAGACTTTTCCAGATTTAAGTATTTTTTTCTCTGTTTTTTTGCTCCAACTGCCTTTTCCCGCCTAAAAAGTGAGTTTCTAACTGATCTGTGCTTTAAAAAGTTTAAATTGCATTTGCCTTCTGCTTTTTACAGTTTTTGCACTTGTTTTATATCAATTTAAGTTGTTTTTGTATTGTATAACTGTTGTAGGCTACACACTAAAGTATGTTAGCCTGTTTATAGCATGTACAGTTTTTTCTGTGTGTTTTTCTGCTGTTTCCTGAAAAAAATAAAAAAAAACAAATATTCTCTTTTCCCGCCTTTGCTGAACTAGATTAGTCCAGATTTCAGGTTTTGCTGGATTCCAGACTGTGGTATAGTGTCCTGTGTTGCCCATATCCTTACTTGGATAGGAGGAAGCTTCTCTGTTCACCAGTGAGAGTGGGGAGCTTTGAGCAGCCTACCTGTCCCTGGAGGAGTGGTCTCAGCCCTGAAACTAGTAGCTTATTGGCCGTTTTGGGTCAATTCCTATCTCATTCAGTTTCCCTGCTTTAAAACCTGCATTTGCGCAGTTTTGCACGATTTTGCGCATAGCGCAGCATCGGGCAGCGCCGCTTAAATGGGTTTAAACTATTCCCTGCTTCACAAAGTCTGCTCTTCACTTTTTCCCTTAGAACTGTTCTAAATCTCAAAGTAAGCAGTCTATTTTCATTCTAAAGCCCTGCTGTTGCTCGTATAAGTAATCTTATAAGTAAGCACTAATAAACTAAAGCACTTCACCCTCTTATACTCCCTTTAAGTACTTGGCTCCCTATTGGTCCTTTTTGATCAGTCAAAAAGTAATTCTTTATACTATTCTGGCATGTCCAAAAGTCAGTTTCATGTTTACTCTCCAGTCCAGCTGGTGAATCTGGGAATCTTGTGGCAATGTTACAATTACCTTATGTACACAGACCACCCTCTCCTCCTCCCAACAAGCTCAAATATATGTGAGAGATGCAACTATATAGCCACACTGGAGGCTGAGGTCTCCTAACCCAGTACTGGCGCAGTCAGTCAGGAGGAGAAGGTAACCACACACACCACAAATCTAGTCTCACATAGACCTATCGCAACAGCAAACCAAACACATAAACACACAAAAACATACTCGGAGGCTCTAAATAAAAATCTGCCCAAGCAGCAGAGACCTCCAAAGCAGACATCCAAGCAACCACTACCCCACAACAATACCTACGTATCACATAGTTCACAAAGTCAGTAGGCCACACAGTCACAGCCCTTAAGGCTAAACAACACACCTAATATAGTTGTAATAGGTGACTATATTGTCAGACACACTGACGTCCCACTCACCAGGCTGAAGAAGGAGAAAGTCACTGTAAGCTGCCTGTCGGGTGCCAGGATCCGCCACATAACACAAGCACTCAGGTCACTCCAAAGCAAGTACAGATATGACTCCATCATAGTCCATGCTGGTGTGAATGACCTGAGACGTACCTCCCTGGACTACATGAAAAGAGACATAGAGGAGCTCTCTGATCATGTAGCCCAGGCCGGTATGACCCTGACCTTGAGTAGCATCTTACCCTCACCAAGAATGATGCCGCAGTATAAAGACAAAATGATCAATTTTAACAATTGGCTAAAGTATTGGTGTCATTCAAAGGGGATCCAGTGTCTGTCAGCCTTAGATGACATGCTCGACAAGCCACATTGCTTCGCTAGGGACGGCTTGCACCTGTCACCCCTGGGCTTTCAAATACTGGCTAAGGCTCTTGCCACCCCCATAGTGCCTTTTTTAGGAAAGGCTCAAAAGACAAACCCACCTCCATAGACAACACAAGGAAAAAGAAACTAAGGGTAATGCTGCTCAATGGCAGAAGTCTAAACCTCAAGATGCATGCACTCGAGGCTCTCCTCAGTATGGAGAATATCGATATCTGTGCAGTAACAGAAACCTTGTTCAAGGCTCCTGAGAGCACCCCAGCACTACCAGGTTATACCTCATACCATGCTTTTCGGCCCCAAAACTCGGACTGAACCACAAAAGAAGGGGGGAGTATCCATATTCAGCAAAGATACCCACACCTCCAGGTTAGTAGCACTGCACAAAGCATCGGAGACCATCCATGTGCAACTAACAGTGGTCAAAACTGCCTTTTAGTTTGTAGCCTGCTACAGACCACCCTCCCAAACTCAGGAACCCCACTTGGCTTTCCTGAGAACAAGGGAGAATATGAAGGTCTCTCCAAACACCATCATATTGGGTGACTTCAACTACCCAAACATAGACTGGGAGCACTACTCAAGCCCCAACACCCTCGCCCAACGGTTCCTAGAATTTATAAACTCAAATGGTATGGAACAACTGGTCACCACTCCCACAAGAGGGGAAAACATATTGGACCTGATCATCACCAACATGGGGACTCTATGTTCCATACCATAGGTATACCCCTCATTGGTAAGATCTGACCATAAATTAATCTCGCTGGACATCCATATCCCGTCCCCACCCCCAGCCAAGGAAACCACGGTGAAGAACTTCTCAAAAGCAAACTTCACACTTCTCAAAACCGAGGTGGAATCCTTCAAAGCCCCCGGGCCAGTGGAAAATACAGCCCAAACCGCAGAATCCTTTACAAACACATTCTATGGATACCTACAGGAATGCATGGATCGTGCTATCCCAAATAAAACCAAGACTCACTCCTCCAAAGGCAGGAGACCTGTCTGGTGGACCCCAGCCATAAATAAGCTATACAACAGAAGGAGGAAGCTACTACATGATAGAGCAAAATCCCAAAAAGGGAAGGCATCTCTGATCAGTACTAGCAAGAAACTACGATCCCTCATAAAATCATCTAAGGCCAGCTTTGAAAGAAATATTGCACAAGACGCTAAAGATAATCACAAGGCCTTCTTTAGTTATGTCAGGAACCTGGGTGGCAACTCCCAGATATGCTCTGAGTTAGTGCAAAATGACAAAAAAATACACTGAACCCACAGACATTGCCAACATCCTGGCAGACAGGTACAGTGCAAACCCCCCACTCCTCCCCCAAAAGAGCAAATGTCTATCCCAACAGAGTGTAGCCTCCCTGACATCACAGATGCACAGGTGAGAGCTGCCCTCTCCAAAGCAAAAAACACAGCATCAATGGGACCGGACGGTGTCCCAGGCTGCGTCTTACACGAGCTCCAAGAAGAACTGAACCCTCGCATAAAGTCACTGTTCAATCTCAGCCTTACTACAGGATATGTACCCAAGGAATGGTGTACAGCAACAGTGGTCCCACTCCACAAAGGTGGTGCTGCAATGGATCCCGGAAACTATCGCCCTATAAGCCTGACTAGCCTGGTCTGCAAAGCTATGGAGCATATCATCATGGAACTCATAAACAAAGACATTGGGAACCTCCAAACACTGGATCCTACCCAATTCGGCTTTGTTAAGGGCAGATCTTGCCTCTTGAACCTGGTCGACTTCTTTGAAACAGTCACCAAGGTCGGGGTTCGCAGATGACTGCAAACTGGGTGCCATAATCGACTCGCCAGCTGACACAAGCATCCTCCAAAAGGGTCTCACAGAGACGGATAACTGGTGCCAGAGCCATGGCCTAAAGCTAAATGCCAAAAAGTGCATAGTCATCCCCTTTGGGAAAAACAAAGTGCCCACAAATTACCACATAGGTGGTAATCCATTAAGTACGGAAGAAGTAATTAGGGATTTGTGAACCCAAGTAGATAGCAATCACTCCTTTGACAATCATGTTGCCAAAGTAGTTAGAAAGACCTTCTGTATAGCCCACATTATCACGAAAGGGTTCACATCTTGATCAAGAGTGTCATTGTGCCCCTCTACTCATCAGGCCCATGATTGAATACAATGCCCCATTTGGGATGTACCTTACCTGACACTGGGTGCCATAATCGACTCGCCAGCTGACACAAGCATCCTCCAAAAGGGTCTCACAGAGACGGATAACTGGTGCCAGAGCCATGGCCTAAAGCTAAATGCCAAAAAGTGCATAGTCATCCCCTTTGGGAAAAACAAAGTGCCCACAAATTACCACATAGGTGGTAATCCATTAAGTACGGAAGAAGTAATTAGGGATTTGGGAACCCAAGTAGATAGCAATCTCTCCTTTGACAATCACATTGCCAAAGTGGTTAGAAAGACCTTCTGTATAGCCCACCTTATCACGAAAGGGTTCACATCTAGATCAAGAGAGGTCATTGTGCCCCTCTACTCATCACTCATCAGGCCCATAATTGAATACAATGCCCCATTTGGGATGTACCTTACCCGACACCTGCAGCAACTGGAAAGACCCCAAAAGTACCTCACCAAGAGGATCAAGGGACTCAAACAGATGACCTATGCAGTTAGGCTAAAGAAACTCCAGCTCTACTCAGTTGCTTACCACCTACTCAGAGGCAATCTGTGCCTGACGTATAAAGCCATGCCCAAACCAGAATTAATGGACATGCTCCACCTCAGGAAATCCACATCCCTTAGAGCTACACGCTCCAGGGAGTTAAACCTCAGCACAGAAATAAATAGGATAAGCTGGAGGGACAGATTCATATCCCAGAGGCTCCCCTCACTCTGGAACAAAATCCTAATCCATGTTAGGCAGAGCCCCTCAATGACCCTCTTCAAGATGAGTGGATGGGAGATCGTAGGTTTACCCCTGGGATCTCTTCTGTGTCCCTACTAGACAGAGGCACAGTAAACTAACCTTAAAAGGGCTATCTTCTGTGACCTACTATACAGAGGCACAGTCAACTAATCTAAAAGGGTGGCGAAAACCAAACACACTCTGGCTAGGCTTATAAATGCCCTAGGGCAGATAGCCTAGTATCAACCTATGAACCTATGAACCTATGTAGCACTAGTCTTCCTTAGCCATTCAAATCCTCTGGTTTTGACATTCATTTGCTACAAAGTAAAGTATATATTGCATCTTTCCAGGCGGCACAAATCATATTATCGATGTGTCCTTATGAAGCAAAAAACAAAATAATACTATTTTCTAGGGAAAATAAATATTTTATGTAATTTTTATGTTATAGGAACATATGCACATTTTGCATGCTTCTTATGGCATACCCATATTTGAGGTTATATGGTCTACTTTCCATAAAATCTATTAGGCCATATAAAGCAAAATGAATGTAGGATTATCAAAAAGGTCCTGTCTTGGAAATTTTGTAAAAAATATATTGGAGCAGTTAAGAAATGTTTTCATTTTAACTATGGTGCATTTCAGGATAGAATGGCATTTGTAAATTGAATCCAGCAGTTGTTTCAATTCTGTATGGAGTAAAATAAACAAGATCTGTCATAACATAAATATATAATACTGATGTGATTTCAGACTTCAAGTCAATATGTCTTTCTCTATCAAAGTGAATTTTTCATTCTTTAATATTTTGTGGCATAAAATGAAATTACATTCCTTTTCATTAAAATTTAAGATGTAGCTACTCCTTTGTCATTGAGAGTAGGAGCTTAATCTAATGCTGTTTTACACCCAGGTATGCCAGTACTATTACCTGCAATTTTCATAAATCAATGTTAATCCATTTTGGAAACATAAGCATTTAAATTCAAAAAGCAAAACCTAACAAAATATAATCAGCATTCTAGGTACACACTTTCTGAAAATGTTCAGCAGTTAAGGGATTAAACAGTTTCTGATTTTTTAGATATCTTGTCATATGCACACTGATAACTGTTATTGTTATCTACCATGATGTAATCTGTTAGATATATCAGTATTATTTTAAATGGAGATTAAAACTCTCACCAGCGTCCTTATTCAGTAAGCAACATGCACAAAAACACACACACACACACGCAGACACACACACACACACACACACACACGCACACACGCACACACACACACACACACACACACACACACACACACACACACACACACACACACACACACACACACACACACACACATGGCACTACACATTTACAAAGCAGAATGTGCCTGATTTTTCTTATATTTTGTTTAAGTTTTATTCTGCTATTACCTATTTTTACTGTTTTTAATAGCTTGAATCGTTTATTGCACTTGCTTGTTTAAGTTTTGCTTAAAAGTTAAACAACAGGCTAATACACTCAAGTGTACTAGCTTTTGATAGCATTTAGTCGAAAAACACAGCATTTATTGTATTTTCTGCCTTTCTGAAAAAACTTGAAAAAAACAAAAAAATACTCTTGTTTTCCATACTTTTCTAATAGTTTGTTCCAGTGATCAGATTTTGCTGATCCCTGGGCTTTGTCTTGGTTCCTGTTTTCTCCATTTTCCTTGTTTGGTCAAGGGGTAGTTTCTTTACTCACTAGTGGGAGTAGGGAGTACTGAGCTGCCTGTTTGTCCTCAGAGGAGTGGTTTAAAGCAGTAACTTGTAGTTTATTGGCCATTTTGGGTAATTTCCTGTCTTTTCCAGCCCCCTGCTATAAAGCACGCTTTGGCGCAAATTAGCCTTGATTTAGCGGAGTTGCCACTGTTGCACACTAGTTAAGCAGGTTTAAACTATTCGGGCTACCTAAAGTCCACTCTTCAAATTTTCCCTTAAAACTACCTTCCTCGAACTATACTACTGATCAAATCAGCGCATCCTATAACTAAAAAGATCATCTCTACTTGACTCCAAGTAGACTATTCTCTATCTGTTAAACCTAGCACTTGCTCCTACAGTACTTATTACCTTGATACGGCACTCTTGTCATAGATAGTACCCCAAAAGGCAACCCCCATTTCTCGGTCACCCACGTCCCCGGAATTTTTTTTAAAGTTTTTTGTCTATCCTTCTAGCATGGCGAGGGATCAGTTGCTAGTGTCCTCTCCTGCTCAGCTGGTGAACCTGGGAATATTGAGGCAATGTTACAATTGCCTCATGTACACTGAACAACCCTCTCCTCCTCCCACAAAACACAAATACATGCGAGAGATGCAACTATACGGCCAAACTGGAGGCTGAGCTCTCTCAACATAGGACTGGCAAGACCAGTCAGGAGGAGAAGGTTACCACACACACTATAGACCCAGTCTCACATAGTACCATTACAACCTCAAATCATACACATAAACACACAAAGACATACTCGGAGGCTCTGATCAAAAATCTACCAAAACAGCAGAGGCCACCAAAGCAGACACCCAAACAACCACCACCTCAGAACACAACACCTGCAACACATAGACCTCACAGTCAGAGTGTCAAACAGTCACAGCCCTTAAGGCCAAACACAATGCCAGGCACACTAGTCATTGGTGACTCCATAGTCAGACACACTGACGTCCCGCTCACCAGACTGAGTAAGGAGAAGGTCACAGTAAGCTGCCTGTCGGGCGCTAGAATCCGCCACATAACGCAAGCACTCAGGTCTCTCAACAGCAGGTACAAATATGACTCAGTCATTGTCCACGCTGGTGTAAACGACCTGAGACGTACCTCCTTGGACTACATGAAAAGAGACATTGAGGAGCTCTCTGATTATGTAGCCCAGGCAGGTATGACCCTGACCTTGAGCAGTATCCTACCTTCACCAAGAATGATGCCACAATACAGAGATAAGATGATCAGCTTTAACAATTGGCTTAAACACTGGTGTCATTCAAAGGGGATCCAGTATCTGTCTGCCTGGGATGACATGCTGGACAAGCCACGCTGCTTCGCAAGGGACGGCTTGCACCTGTCACCCTGGGATTCGGATATTGGCAAAGGCTCTTGCCACCCCATAGTGCCTTTTTAGGCAAGGCTCAAATTCTAAACCTACCACCCTAGAACACAAAAAGGAAAAAACTAAGGGTAATGCTGCTCAATGCCAGAAGTCTAAATCTCAAAATGCACGCACTCGAGGCCCTTCTCAGTATGGAGAACATCGATGTCTGTGCTGTGACAGAAACCTGGTTCAAGGCTCCTGAGAGCACCCCAGCGCTATCAGGTTTTACCTCATATCATGCGTTCCGGCCCCAAAATCCGGACAATACCAAGAAAGGAGGGGGGGGTATCCATATTCATCAAGGACACCCACACCTCAAGACTGGTGGCAACGCAAGATGCATCGGAGACCATCCAGGTGCAATTAACCGTAGGCAAGACTGCTCTGCAAATTGTAGCATGTTACAGGCCACCCTCACAAACTCAGGAACCTCACATGGCCTTCCTGAAAACACTAGAGGGGATAAATGTATCACCAAACACCATCATACTAGGTGACTTCAATTACCCTAATATAGACTGGGAACACTACTCAAGCCCAAACACCCTAGCCCAAAAGTTCCTGGAATTCATAAACTCAAATGCCATGGAACAACTAGTCACCATCCCACAAGAGGAGACAACATACTTGATCTCATCATCACGAACATGGGAGCACAATGTTCAATACCGAAGTATACCCCTCACTGGTGAGATCAGATCACAAACTAATCTCGCTGGAGGTCCTCATCCCACCCCAACTGAAATAAAAAGACCACAGTAAAGAACTTCTCAAAAGCCGACTTCACACTTCTAAAGACTAGTGTGGTCTCCTTTAAGGCCCCGAGCTGGCGGAAAACAGTACTCAAGCCGCTGAATCACTTACAAATGCCTTCTACCAGCACCTGCAGGACTGCATGGATAAGGCAATCCCAAGCAAAACAAAGACTCTTTGTACCAAAGGCAAGCGTCCAGTCTGGTGGACCCCAGCCATAAACAAACTCTACAACAAAAGGAGGAAGCTACTACAAGATAGAGCAAAATCCTTAAAAGGTAAGACACCCTTGATCACTATAAGTAAAAACTAAGAGCTCTCATAAAATCATCCAAAGCAAATTTCGAGAGAAAAATAGCTAAAGACTCAAAAGACAATCATAAGGCCTTCTTTAGCTATGTTAGAAACCTAGGAGGAAACTCCCAGATATGCTCAGAACTAGTTCAAAATGATGTGAAGATTACTGATCCTACAGACATTGCCAACATACTGGCTGACAGGTTCAGTGCAAACTTCTCCCCTCCCCAAAGGAGAGATATCTATACCAACTGATTGCAGCCCCCAAACATCTCCAGCGCCCAAGTGAGAACTGCTCTCTCCAAAGCAAAAACACAGCATCCATGGGACCTGATGGTGTCCCCGGCTGTGTGCTCCACGAACTCAATGAGGAATTAAACCCACAGCTAGGACAGCTGTTTAATCAAAGTCTTACCTCTGGATACGTACCCAGGAGTGGCGCACTGCAACTGTGGTCCCACTTCACAAAGGCGGTGCCTCCACCGACCCTGGAAATTACCGGCCCATTAGCTTGACAAGCCTTATCTGCAAAGCCATGGAGAGGATCATAATGGACCTCATAAATAAAGACATAGGGAATTTGCAGACTTTGGATCCAACCCAGTTTGGCTTTGTCAAAGGCAGATCATGCCTTTTAAACTTGGTTGACTTTTTCGAAACAGTCACCAAAGCCATTGATGAGGGAAAGGCAGTCCATACAGCCTACCTCGATCTGGCTAAGGCCTTCGATACAATACCCCACTCGGGTATCATTGAAAAACTCATCAGCTTAAATGTTAACCCATACATCACAAGATGGGTTGCAAACTGGCTGAGTGACAGAACCCACAGGGTCAGAGTTGCTGGCGCCATGTCAGACTCAAAGCCTGTCACAAGTGATGTCCCACAGGGCTCAGTCCTAGGCCCACTCTTGTTTGGCATCTACTTTTCTGAAGTACAAGCAAACACAGGAGGGTTATGGCTGACAAAGTTTGCAGATGACTGCAAACTGGGCCATAGTAGAAAACACATCTGACACAGATATCCTTCAGAAGGGTCTCACAGAAACGGATAACTGGTGCCAGAGCCACGGCCTAAAGTTAAATGCCAAAAAATGCATAGTCATACCCTTCAGGAAAAACAAGGTTACCCCTAGCTACCAAATAGGTGGCAATCCACTGAGCACAGAAGAAGTTATCAGGGACCTGGGGACCCAGGTTGATAGTAGTCTGTCATTCGACACCCATGTAGCTAAAGTAGTTAGGAAGACCTTCTACATTGCCCACCTTATCATGAAGGGATTCTCATCTAGATCAAGGGAGGTCATAGTCTCCCTTTACTCATCACTCATCAGACCAATGATTGAGTACAATGCCCCATTCGGAATGTATCTGACCCGACACTTGCAGCAGCTGGAGAGGCCACAAAGTTCCTCACCAAAAGGATAAAGGGTCTCAAAAATCTGTCCTATGCTGCCCGACTGAAAGAACTCCAGCTCTATTCAGTCGCTTACTGCTCAGAGGTGACCTTTGCCTAACATACAAGGCCATGTCAAACCCAGATTTGATGAATATGCTTCACCTCAAAAAATCTAGATCCATCAGAGCCACAAGGGCGGGAGACTTAAACCTCGACCACGGCTATTAATAGGACGTGCTGGAGGGATAGATTCATCACCCAAAGACTCCTATGCTGTGGAACAAAATCCCGGTACATGTGAGGCAGAGCACCTCGCTGGCCTTGTTCAAGAGAAATCTTGACCAATGGATGGGAGATCGCAGATATACCCCAGGGATTACCTCAGTGTCACTGCTCGACAGAGGCACAGCAAAATAAGGGGTATAGTTCCCCATACTAAAGGGGTGGCGTAAGCCACAAAACGATGGGCTAGGCTTGTAAATGCCCTCAGGCAGATAGCCTAGTATGAACCTATGAACCTATGAACCTATGAAGCACAGTCACATTGCTCAGCTGTACATCACACCACTTTCACCCCTAAAATATGGAGGTGATTAAGATATCTGCACTCAGGCCTTTTAAGCATAAACCATGAATGCTCATCATTTATTTCATACCACAGTGCAAATACCAAGGACACCCACTCCTGCATCCAGTTCTCAGCTACTCTCTCCACTGCCAGTGAATGATAAGTCTAAGTTTGATATAATATGGTCAGTGGGAAACCTGTATTATTCAATAACCAGTCATTGTTATTCAGAAAAGTGCATGCTGATTGGACAGCCCAACCAGTGCGCCCATTGTATATCGAGCATATAGCAATAGGAAAAGGTCCGTCCACTGAAGTACCACTGAGCGCCCACAATTTTCAATTGGCATATGCTTAAAGGATAGCAAAATATAAGAAAAATCAGGCACATTCTGCTAAAATAAATAATTAGAAACATACCTGATTTTTCTTGTATTTAAGCTGTCATTTGTAAAATCTTGGTCAAAGAAATAAAAAAAAGAATTAAAAAAAAAACAGCAATGAAGATTCTGTTTTCTCTGTTGCTTCTCTCTACTACACTGATGCATTGTGCATACTTGGCAATGTAAGTCCCATATGCATGCAAAGTACATCGGAAAAGGTGGCACAACTTGGAGGAATACTATAGTGCTGTTGTACTAAGACATTATTTAGGAAGGGTAAGCAATTTCTTTCTTAAATAATGTCATTGTATGATAGCTTCTTCCTCATGATCAAACCCCATCAACTGTGGGTAAATCCAACATTATCTGCACTCAGTCATGGGCTATTGCTTAATAATATGTTACATGTATGAAGCTGTGGTTTTGCTAAACTTATAGATTCCTGAGATACAAGTTAGGTGTTTGTGGTTATAAACTTCAAAGTATATGTGATGGTAGATTTCTGTAGGCTCAAAGGGTGGGGCAGCAGTTGATGGTTCAGTTTCACTGTTATGAATATACGACTACCTCTCACAGATTGAAAAAAAAATGATGTATTTTACATGAGCAGAAGACAGATTTTACATTGCCTGATATAACTGCTAAGAATGGCATCTCTGAAAGGTAGCTGTGTCTTTATACCTTATCAAAATTAAAATCCTTGTGTGAAAATATAGTTTAGATAAATTTGTACTGCTAGTCAAAACCTAAATTTAGATAAAGTTGTACTGCTAGTCATAACCTAAATTTACTTTTGCCACAGGATTTTTGAAGTGATAAATTTTGAGACAAGATTTTCAAACACATTTTCTGTGCCCCATTTTAACTGTTTACAGCTGCTTTAAATGACAGTAAATCACAATTTTTACGTAGTTTTTAAACCAACAACTTGTATAATTGTAACTATAAGATGACAATTTTGAATTCATTAGTAAATAATAAAAATATACAGAAAGTGATTTGCAACCTTACAAATGAAAATCTTATACTGAACACAAGATTTACTATCTTTTTGTTACTATTAGGGTGTTTCAAAAAAAATGTTTTTCTCTAATCTTTTTGCATAGGTTTCTAAAATGTGAGGTTTGGTGAGTTGTGTATGTATGTAACAAATTACAATTGTCTGACTTCATTAAGTGACAGCTCACAGCATATAAAAAATCACACTATTTCCAGTACCGCCAATTGCATTCCAGTGTTGTATTTATCTGTCTCCAATCAGTTTTACTTGAGCTTCCATAACCTCCTGCAACCTACTTTACTTATTTAAAGCCTTGTGCTCTATTTAATTCTATTTTCATTGTTCAAAATTCCATGCTGTTTCCTGTTTACACTGTGCAGTGTGAAACATTGTATTTAATTACTTTTTGATGATTTATCAATTCATATAGTTTCTGCATGTGTGGCTGACAGTGTTAATGTTAATTGATAGAGCCCAGTCCCCCTAATAGTGAACCATGAGCTCAGTGAGAAAGTCAGCCAGAGCTGCTACTGATGTCTGGCTTGTTGGCCAGCAGTTACCTGCCCTTAATATCTCAACTTGCTCTAATAAGCTTCCAACCAACAGTCACGTTTTACGCAGACTGTTCTATGATCTTAAAACCAACAAGTTAACTCTTTCAGCAAGTTGTTCAAATGCTTTTGATGACGTTCTGCAGTTATGGCAGTTAGCTAGCATACCTACAATGCAGAAACCGGATGCAGCGGCAAAAGTCAAATGTCTTTATGAGAAGCATTCTAGAATCAGGAAGAATAAGAAGCTCCAGTCAGATACACAGTCTCAGTTAGAAACAGAAGTTAGGAATGCACTTTTGAAGGTTTTTGATGTGGGGCATGCTGATGCAGAATTATCGATAAAGACTCAGGAAGACTGGGATTTTATATGAGATCAACGTACAGACAGAAACAATGATAATTGATGGAGAGGTCATTGAATACAAAAAATGAATGGACAGAAAGGAAAAAGACTACAGGAAGAAGTGAAACGCAAAGATAAAAAACAGCTGAAAGAAACAGTCAGAGAAACTGGAGAACTGACAGAGGCAGAAGACAGTAGTGAACATGAAAACGATGATGAAGATGATGCAGCAGCAAACATGTCAAAATACCACCAGAATTTAATAACTGGTAGACAGCCTGTCAAAGAAGTGAGCACAGTAGATACAGGATTGCCTGAATCTGTATCCAAAAAAAAGATGACTGGTGGATGATCCTCTTTTTGTTGAGAGCTTGGACTAAACAAGAATAACTTCTCATCAAGAGATGCATATCGTTACACCAGTGCTACAAGCAGCTGGCATTGACGTAAATGATCTGGCCATGTCCACAAGTTCAATGCACAGAGCAAGGCAAGCTGCATGACAATCCATTACTGAGAAAGTAAAGAAGCAGTTTTAACCATCAGCACCCCTTGTAGCACATTTTGATGGGAAGCTATTTCCTCAAGGTGATGGAGAATTAGCTGATTACATGCCAATTGTTGTTACAGGTTGAAATACTGAAAAACAGCTGGACATATCCCAACTTCCATCAAGCACTGGTGAGCTGATGGGACAAGCAGTGGTACAGACACTGTATAGTTGACCAGGTGTTCCAGAATGGCTAGCCGGTTTTGTGCTTTGATACTACCAGTGCCAACACTGGTGTGTGCACAGGTGCCATCACAGTGATTCAGCAAGCATTTGAGGAACGACTCTTGTTTTCACCATGCAGAAGTCACATTTTAGAAATTATTTCTACGGCAATGTTTGACATGTTCTTCCCATCTTCAGGACCACAAATAAATTTTAGATGATTTAGAAAATACTGGAAATTTCTTGACTTGAATGCATACACACCACTGGTTAAGGAAACTGGAGGTAATGGATGCCTGTTAGATTATGAGAAACACTGCCTAGCTGAGAAGCGAAGTGAGGTTGTTGCACTACTGTGAGACAAGCTGACATGTGAAACACAGCCTTGTGATGACTACCTTGAATTTCTCAAGCTGTCACTGTTCATCCTTGATGACAAACCACAAGGTGAAGCATTTGCTTTCAGTCCACCTGGTGCATACCTTCATGCCAGGTGGATGGCAAAAGGCATATACTGCCTTAAAATCTACTCCTTCCATGAGCAGTTTAGATTAACTGCACATGAAATTCAGGCTTTTTGCCGAATCTGCCTCTTCACAGTGACAGTGTACGTTAAGGCATGGTTTTCAGCTACTGACACTTGCAATGCTCCACTCAATGATCTTTGCCTATTGCAGACACTGGAGTTATTTACAGCCATAGGCAACCAGATGACTCAAGTTGCTTTGCAAAAGCTGAAGGGACACCTTTGGTATTTGAGAGAAGATCTCATAGCTCTGTCCATATTCTCAGACTGAGTGTAGAATGAAGAGAAACAGCACATTACTGAAGCCTTGAAAAAGCCACCCAGTAAGGAAGATCTAAGAAGTCAATGCAAAAGCTGTTTCCAGTTTCCAGGGCATGACCTTATCTGACTTCACAACAGAGCGATCAATGAATCTGTTCACTGCTGTCAACATAAACCCAACTTTCCTAACAGCTGATCCTGCAGCATGGAGTGACATGCATGACTTTATCATTGTGAAGCAGTGTTACAGCTTTACGAGTTGTTAAAGACTGTGCCAAACGAGCAGTCAAATTAGCAACTGACTTCTGTCAGGTGCTGACTCACAAAGAAGAACAACAAAATCTGGTATATCAGATCATTGAACACCATTGACAGAAAGTCACAGAACCACTAAAAAGACATTATAGTACTATAAATGAACTGATGCGAACTTGAGCTTACTACATATGAATGTTATTAATTTTTACTATGTGAATCCACAAACCTAGCAATAAGGAAACTACTCTGGATTGGATCCTTATTAATAGCCACCCTGAAACTTATACTCCAGGAACCCTTCCAGATGACATTAGCGACCACATGCTTATCTACATTATTAGACAAAAAGTCCATCTTCCAACCACTCATAACATCAAAACCTCCCGCTCAAAAAATGTTTTTAATCCAGACAGCTTCCTAACTGAGTTGCAAGCATGTGACTGGTCACCGCTAACCCATCTTGAACTTAATGAATCCGTTACTTACTTTAATACTAACTTTCTTCAAATCCTTGACTGCCATTCACCTTTTCGCACTACTAGAATAAAAACAAAACCTGCCCCATGGCTCACAAAACAAACCAGGCAGAAGATACTCCTTAGAAATAAAATCTGGGCAAAATGGAGAGCTACCAAATGCCCAACAAACCACCTTCACTATAAACAGCTAAGAAATGCCACCAAGAAGGATATTCTTAGAGATAAAAAAGATTTCTACCTTCAACTACAACAAACCAGCCAACAAACTCCTCAAAAGTTTTGGTCTGGAATAAACAAACTTCTTCAGCCAGGCAACACCACTACTCCAGACCCAACTGGTTTCAACCATAATAACTCCACCCAGATCCCTGATGCCTTTAATAACTACTTTACTGAAGCCATTCTAACCTTGGCTAATTCTTTACCTCCTTTCACCACTTCCCAAGCTAATACCTGCAATAGTTCACTACCTACCTTTCAGATACAACCTGTATCTACATCCCTCATCTCTAAGCTACTTCAAAAACTGAAACCTTGCACCCCTTCTGCTGACCATCTCCCATCTGAATTCCTACAAATAGCCGCAAAAGCCATAGCATATCCCATCTCCATCATTATCAACAGAACTATCTCAGAAGGCAAAATCCCTGCTCTATGGAAGATATCCCATATCATCCTGCTACACAAAGGTGGTCCTTCTACTGAGCTTTCAAACTATCGTCCTATTGCCTTACTCTCCCCTTTAGCTAAGATCATGGAAAAGTGTGTTCACAAATAATTACTTAATCACTTACTGCAAAATAACCTACTTGCAAACTGCCAACACGGCTTTAGACCATTCCATAGCACATCGACTGCCCTCTTATCCTTTACAGACTCCATAAATAAAAATCATAACAATAACTCATTTTTCTCTGCTCTATTTATTGACCTGTCGAAAGCCTTCGATATTGTTAACCATAACTTACTACTAGACAAACTAATTACCCATTCTCTCAACCCTCAAGCTATACAATGGTTTAAGTCATATCTGGAAAATAGACAGCAGGCAGTACTTTGGCAGAACAATTTGTCTTCGCTACTACCAGTCAATATTGGAGTACCCCAGGGCTCTATCCTAGGTCCCCTTCTCTTTTCTTTATTTATTAACAATTTACACAACAACATATCTCAAGCCACATGTATTCAATACACCGACGACTCCACCTTAATCTGTACCGCCAAGAATATAGCCACTCTCCACTCCCTTACCCAAACTGTTTTTCAAAATGTTGAAAACTGGTTTATGCAACACTGCCTCCTCCTAAATCCTAAAAAAACTAAATTACTGCTTTTCACCCCTACTCACAAATCACTTACTCCATTCCTCTCTATAACCTCTAACAATGGTACCAACATTACCCCAGATACCGCAACCCGCCTACTAGGTATAACAATTGATAATTGTCTCAGCTATGATGAACACATCAATTCCACTATAAAGTCTGTTAACAAAAAACTTGGTACCCTCTATAGAATCAAAGCCTTCCTTACCCCTTCTGCAAAGAAAACTATTGCCCTAACCCACCTCATTTCTACCCTTTTCTATGCCTGTGTCATATATACTAACCTTTCCAAAAATAACCTCTCAAAACTCTCCACCTGTTATAATAGCATAGCTATATACATCACAAACTCCCCCTTTAAAACTCACCACTGCCTTAACCTCAAACAACTAGGATGGCTAGAATTGAAAAACCATATACTCTGTCAACAATTACTTATTACTCAAAAGATCGTACACCACCCTCACAACACACCTATCCTCACTAATCTAATTACACCCTGTACAAATCTATCCACATTCTGCTCTGCTAATAAGCTTCTAGTTTCCTCAAATAAAGCTAATAACAAAGCTGGGGATTCACTCTTCGCAAACACTGCAGGAAAAATCTGGAACCAGCTTCCCTCAGAATTATCTACCCTTGCTTCTACTTCTCTTTTTTAAAAAACATCTTAAAGAACATCTAAAAACTCGTTGGCTTTGTCCATGCACTAATCCAGACTGAGATCTGTCTTTACTCTTTTACTTACCCCTTTCCCTACTCCTTTAACCTAAGTCTCCAATACAAGTTACTTCTCTTTCTTTGAATGATGAGAATAACACTTGTGCTCTCTTCCCTACCTGAGACTTGCTCATACCTTCTACTGTGTGTCTTATAATTAGTAGAATTTCTACTAAACCTGCTATAATTCAAAATGTGAAGATGCCATCAATGCCCATACATAATCAACAAGGCAGAAATATATATAGACAGCAGAAAGAGAAGGATTAAAAGTAGGACTTACTATAATTGTGACAGTAGGGGAGTTGTTTATATAGCAATTTGTAAGACATGTCAGTCGTTCTACGTGGGTAAGACTGAGAGATGTTTGAAACGTAGAATATACGAACACAATTATGACATCTTAAAAGCTAAAAATACTAATGCACTATATAAACATAGTAATGTATGCCCTGAAGCTAAATATGAATTTTTTGTGTTGGACCAAGTTAAGCCTGACAATAGGGGAGGACTCTGGGAGGAAATCCTGGAAAATAAGGAACTATGGTGGCAGGTGTACTTGGATTCCAACAACAGTCCAGGAATCAATGAATTTCTAACTATAACACCCCTATTAAAAATTAGAGCTAACAAATCATAGAGTAGTGCGGATTCTGGACACTAGAGGGCATTAATATATGATGGTTTTCCAAGTTCTTTTCACCAAAACAAAAGTCATGCATTTTATTACTAATACATGTTTTTCAAATAGACTTTTTAAATAGATTTTTTATGATTGCACATTTATTTATTTATATTTATATTTAAACAATCAATTCTATCAGTATTTATAGTGAAATGTCAGTTTTTAATTCTTTTTTAATATATGTTTTTAATACAAAAGCACAAAGAACCTTAATGATAAAGGCATTTATATTAATGATTTAGAAGTTTGGATTGGTGTGTTTGAATGAGTTTGGCATGATATAGGACCAATGAAATAGATATCAATTAATTCATTCAGTATTTAAAAGAGTGTTAAAGTTTATTACATGGTCTGATGAAGTCTTAACGACGAAAACGCAGTTTCTCTAATGTGTATGTAAGAGCGTTTATTGTACTGTTGGTTCGCTGGTTTGGAGACCAGCAAGCAGCGTGGTTATTTTAACCTTGTGGAATAAATTTGTCTTGGATCACTTTACAGCGAACTCTGGCACTTTTTTGGACTTATTAGTTTTAAACTGGTGCTTACACTCGTTTTTCTTTGGTTCATAATTCAAAATGTATTATTACTCCTTTTAGACTAATTGTACTCTGTACTGTAGTCATGTATGTTTCTATAAATTGTTAACTGTTGTAGTTCAAAAATGTATCATTATTACTCCTTTTAAGACTAATATTAGACTGTAATGTAATCCTTTATGTTTCTATACATTGTTAACTTTGTCATTGTTCATGCTTGGAGCTTTTCTCCCCGGGCCTCTACTGAAAATGGACATATATCCAGCTAGACTAGTCCGGTTAACAAATGTAAAATAAAATAAATAAATACTAGGCTTATTTTTCCTAAACTGTTTGACATTTCTGTTTCTCAGAATTACAAACAGACATTTCAGATGCAGCATGAAACTGATATTTGCCATTTGTGTACTAATTTGCGAATATATTTCATTTCTATTGGTGCAATTTGGAAAAAAAATGCAAAAATCTTAGAATTAAAGTGCACTGAGCTGTCACTTAGAGTTTAAGGCTTTAAATTTTACATGGTTCTTTGTCCTACCAATCCTCATAAAATCATGGGGTATACAAATATAAAATCAAAAAAATGTTTTGCATATATACATGAAACACCCTAGTTACTATATGCAAAAAATATAAACATAATTTGCTGTTTGCATCATCTTCTAAATTATTGCCAGTATTTCATATGATTTTCTTTCTATTTCATGTGAGAAGATAAATAAAAATATATTTGAATAATCCTTCCATGTGCACTTTTGTTGTCTTTCTAGCCTTCCTGAATATTCATGACAAAATATACACATAGTTTTCAACCAATCTGTCTGAATATGTTTCTAACATTTGAAGATGACTGCTATAAATGCTGTAGTAGCATCTGATCTACAGGAAACATGAAATGGTAAGTTTTGTTCTGGAGGATTTCCCATCTTAAACCCCCCCAAAAAAGCTGTTGTTTGATCTGTCTGGCAATAGCTGAACTATGTGGTAATGGCTGCCTGAAATCCCAGCCAATACCACCCAGGACTACATTCTTGTTCTTTTCTGCTACTGGGCATTACCAAACCATGAGCAGGCAGTTAGTATGAGGGTAATTATATGGCAAGTGATTATTGATTCATTGATCACTTTATTGTTCATCCACTATGTGGAATGTAACCATTGAATGAATATTATTTTTATTGATTTTATAGATGTATAGGTAGATAAAGGGGGATATTCAGTGCTGCTATATTATATTTCATGTCATTCTTTGGTAGTAATATCTGGCTTGGTGTAGTCATTCTGTTTTCTTCTAACCTCTTCCACTGTTCTACTTAGTTTCTACAACTTGTAGATATTCCATTTTCAGCTTCATTTTATTATCATTTGTATTTCTAAGTTCATAATATTGTAAGTTTTATTCCATCTTATTGTCATACTTTTCAATATTCTGTACCTGGAAATACTGCAACTATTTTATGTTACATCCTTCGGTATGATTATTCTATTCCAAATAAGTCTGAAGTTTATTTTCCTGCCTATTCCAAATATCACACATAAACATGTAGATCAGTCTGAGACCAGGCTATACCAGTAGACTGACTGCCTTTCTGTTCGATCATATCTGAGGTCCAAAATCTACACAGAAAAAATGAATGTTAGCTATCCAATTTTTTGCTTTGTTTTATAAGTTTTCAAAAAGACTATCCTGTCCTCCTGGATGCCTTACTTTGTTGGAATTCTACAGAACTGCATTCTGTTGGTACAACACATGACTTCTAGTGCTGTATAACACTAAAGTCGATGGTTCATATGAGCTCATATTACCATTTTTAAACAGTTAGCCCACAACAATGAATGATTAGTAATCCAATCCAACTTGTTTCTTAGCTATAAAACTTTTTTTTTCCTTCTAATTCTAGGAATTTTACCTTCCCCATATCAATTATTATTAATTGAGTGTTCTTGAATTAAGAAGGTTTGATTACTGAGTGCATAAGCATAATTAAAAAATATTACTGGAGGCTATTTACTTTTCTTTAAAGGAGACCATATACTTTCTGTTTACTTTTGACACATGCTTAATTGTTTTTACTTTTTAACCAGAAGTAGATGATAAGGAAACAGAAGTACCAGGCGTAGGATCTACTAATATTTAATGTACTAAAGAGGCTTTTAATTGCCTGCCCCTTCTTGCTAAAGCACATCATTCACAACTGTAAATATTGTGATATATGCTAACAAAAAGTCACTATAAATGATTCTTTGGGGGAATATCACACTTAGAAAAGCACTTGGTAATATTTGGAGGGGGGATGCCAATGGAACTATACCATAATAATAAATCAGTTATAATAATATCACTTTACAAATTAAAATGATTAACAAGGGTTTATCTTTAATAATCCTAAAGCCCACAGTATAGAGAATGGCTGATGAAGCCCTCTTAAAGAAAGAAAAGTTGACTGTTCATTTCAGGTGGCAAATGGAAAAGTGTATCACACTTGGTGTACTCTGTTTTATAGCCCGGCTTTTCTTTAATTGCCTCAGTATAAGAACGCTGATGGGCCAGTGAAATCTGTATTTGGCTATGTATTTGTCTTTTTAGTATATTCTTTAGCAAGATTCCTTATGGTAGGCATCACATGTGTTGCAATAGTTTGCCATGTGTTTTCAGCTATAAGCTATAAGCAAGGCAGGACCAGATTTCTACAAAAGATAAACAAGTTATAGCATAGGTCCTCAAGTGGTCTTTCAAAATGTCAAGATTTTTTCTTTCAGTGTTTCATGTTTTTTTTTTAGAATTTAATATATGAAACTCTCCATAAATTAATTTCATATATTGAAACTCATAATTAAGCCATATTTTTATTTCTAATGAAGCAGCCTTTCTCCCAACCCTAGTCAGCCATATTCTTTGTTGCACTTGCCAAACAGGGTATCTACAGCTTACCATATTTTAAGGTCTCACCATGTGTGAATCTGGCACTGACTGTGAATCCATACTTCCTTTCCCAGCAGCAGTGTGTTATATTTTATATCTTGAGTACTGGATTATCAAGAGTACACAGGATGAAGGTACAGCATGAACTCCAAGGTACACTACAATCATTCTCCTGTTTATCCATCGCACTGGCCTTTAAAATTACCTTTCCTACTTGTGGGCTGAAACACTTTGTGAGATATTTCCATGATTCCTTGTATTTTCCATCATTATTGAAAATAAAGCTAATTCTGTGCAACTCTTCTATGTAATATGGAGCATGTGGCAACAATCCTGCCTCACTTATCATGTTTTAAGTATATTATGTAGTGCTTCAAGAACCGTTACCAGTGTATGATGTCAATTTTACTTTGACTTATGTCATTTGACTGTTTGGTGTTTAAAAAAAAAGCTAATTTTATCAATAATTACCAGTTTCCACATGTAACTTTGTTTTTTTTTTCCAGATATATTATTGGAATATGTAGAGGTTACAAATCTTCAGTGAATTTATTCAACAAGACATTCATGCATGAACATACCTGCAACACAGTTTTGATAACCACACTTGCACCTAATAAAAGACACTGGTAGGTACATACACTTAAACCTCTCAACACACGAAATCTGAACAAAACCAGAAATGGTGGGGCTAAAAGGCCCCAAAATAGGGACAGATTTTAAATAGTGGTCCTACAAACTCTGATAGCTGTTAGAATATTAAGTTTGGCATTATTATATATTTTCTGAAGGTTATGTAATCTGAAATTCAAGTGTCTGCCATTACTGAATATTAATTAGTGACTTCAGTCCTCAATGATTTGCGAGAAAAACACAGATTTCATGAGGAACAGTTCAAAAATATGAGGCAAAAATCTGGACAGTCTGTCAAAATCTGTACTGTTGAGAGGTATGCAGACTGGTATCTTCCTGGGACTGTTACAGTAAGAATGGAAGAATTCAGGACATTTTTGTGGCAACACAGAGTTTCAGAGCTTAATCATCAGCCTATAAACACTTCAAACTGCTTTAATGCATCGCAGAAATAAGACAAAAAAGAATCTTTCTCAGACTTCCATTTTATTGACTGAGTGTCTATTCTCCTGGAACTTATGAGTGTGTCATATTGTGATAATTCCTGCTTCATCTGTGTGCACCCGGGACTGTCAAATGACATGAATGAAACAGCAGCATAAGAACCAGAAGATCCTTTTGCTAAACCCCAATGGCACATATCGTTTCTATGCTGACATGAATTCATGTTTCAGAAAAACTTGTTGCTAAATAATGATCATGAGAACTTTACAGCTTAGAAGAAAACATGGCTTGTCAGTGCTGCCATCTAGTGTGTATTTAAAGAAATATGTTGGTGGATTTGCAGTATGCATTACAAAACTCTTTCACTGTATCTTATCTGTAGAACTCTATTTGGAAAGTGGCTGTTTTGAGGGTCTGATATAGCCAGTACTTATGATGAAAATGTAGTGTATAAAATCTGTGTGGAATTGTGGAATTTATTTGAAGCTGCAAAATGTTTCTAGTTTGTTATAGTTTATACTAGTATGTAGTACAGTTTAAGAGGCAAGATATTATATTAATTAATTATGTTATGAATGTATCATGTTATGGCTATATGGGATATTTTATACAGTATATTAAGGCACAAACTGCATAACTTGGAGTGGAATATACTGTGATGTAGTCACTCAAGTTTCCACGTAAGGTGAAAGCAAGGGGCTAAATCTACAGGAGTCATAAGCAAATCTCAGATTGTCAGTATGACCTAAAACTGGTTAGGTTAGTAATACTGTAGAGTGGCTTTATTTAGCTAGTTTTATTATAGCAATAACCCACGCCTGGGTGTGGGTAATGCTGGATTTACCCACGGTTGGCGTGGTTTGGTCCCGAGGGCGAAGCCCGAGGGACCAAACAAAGACAACCGTGGTAATCCAGCATTACCCACACCCAGGCCTGGGTTATTGCTATTATACAATGACATTATTTAAGAAAAGAAATAATTATTTTTCTTAAATAATGGCATTGTATAATGTCTCTTTGCTGCCCTTCCGCAGCTGTCTGGTGTTCCGCGGCAGTTCTGATGTACTGCGCATGCCTACGCAGTACATCAGAGCTGTGGGCAAAAGCAATGGAGAATGCAAGATCTCCGTTGCTTTTTACTGTCTCGCTATGTTAAACTCATTTAACATAGCGAGACAGGTTTAAAAAAAAAGCAACGGAGATCACAAGATCTCCGTTGCTTTTTACACACTGTGTCGCTATGTTAAAGGAGTTTAACATAGCGAGACAGCTTTAAAAAAAGCAACGGAGATCTCCGTTGTTTTTTAAATCTGTGTCGCTATGTTAAACTCTTTTAACATAGCGAGACAGTGTTTTATACTAACGGAAAAAATCCGGGCGACCGGACCTTTTTCCGTTAGTATATTGAGGGATTTACAATGGGCACGCTGGTTGGGCTGGCCAATCAGTGTGCACGTTTTAGAGGAGGCATTGTATAATTTCTTTTTTATCTCTCCTTTTTCCCCTTTTCTGTATTAGTATGAACAGTGTCCCTTCATGGCATTTCTGAGTTGAGTACCACAATGATGTTATCTTATTTATTTTTTATTTACTAAAACAGGGATTGATTGCTGCACATGCACTGGGGGACTATGCTCACTCTGTTCTTATGACCCAGCACATTTTATCTGACCAGTTGTAAAAGACACAATTGCTTGTTGATGTTTTAAAATACATCTTAAGGAAGAAAGATGATGGTGGCGGTTTATTCACATTTCTTCTTCAGTGGTAGTCATTCCTTTTTGTTTGTTTTAGTTTTTTTAGACGTGACTGGCAGATCTTTATTGCACAAAGTTATTTAATGATTTTCCCTTGAGAAAATGATGTTTATATGATACATCATACAGCAGTGAAGGGATTAGAATCACTGCCTGAAAGTGCCTTGTTTTCCAGCTCACCTTCCAACTGGAGTACCTTCTTTCTGGAATCTGTCTGCTTTTCCAGTGTTTGTGTGGGATTTTGTTTCCTCTGGTTTCCTTCCACTTCTAAAAGGCATGCAGAGAAGTGGGTTAGTGATATTTTAAATTATTCATAGGTATATTTGCAGTGTAAATGTGTGTGTGTGTTTGTGTGTGTATACGCCCGCTCACACACGTGTGCATTTGTGAAGTCCCTATGATGTTCTTCATATTGATCACTGATGCAGTAGCTGTAGATATATGGATTATATCCTGCCAAGATTATAACAGCCAGCCAGCTTGGAAAACTTCAGGCTACATTCCATGTGTCCAAACTGTCAAGTAACTTGGGCACAGCTGATTAAAAGACACGTTCGGTCATGAAGCCTTTCTGAGGTTTACTGCAACCAAAGAGTATACTCCTCTGAGGCTTTTGAGGATTGACTGTTGGCTTGTGATTTCCTTACCTGGGCAGATAAGTTCCCTTTAAGAAAAAAAAACCTTCTGTGTTCTTATTTTTTTACTAATGTTTTATTAATTTCCTTTTCAGGAAATTTATTTTAAAGGTTGGAGTGTTGTGTTTTAATGGATTGTGTCAAGACTGCAACACAATTTTAAATGGAGCACTTGTTTCTGTCAGTTTAAAAGTAGTGTTATCTAACTGATAAACAATTTTCTATAAAAAAGGTAACTTTTGTGGACTGTTAGTTTTATTGGCACTGTTTGTTTTCTCCAGAATAGAGTCACCATTTTCAGCTTGACCATGGAACAGATTGTCACTCCCATGGTTGGTCCTTCTTCCAGCCACAAAAAGAAAAAGTAAAGTAACCAGCCTTTACCACCACAGCAGGCTAGTAATTTGCCTTAGCAGCAAGTGGGTAACCTGATGTGGCCATTTGTTGTACTTCAGACCACTCATCTTTTATCCTGGATACCTCTGGTGTAGCACCTACAGCCAATATGGACCAGTGGTTAGCTACATCCTCTGCAACTGCTGGATTCTTTTCATTTCTGGAGAGGGAACAGGTAAGGTTTTATTGTGTTAGAATGCTGTGCCCACCCTGGGCAAGCCACGGTTGCCATTAGTAACACAGCTGGCCCTATTTTTTCTGTAAATAATAAACAGAAAACCAAGCATGTATCTACTCTTCCTCAAATTTCTTTGAATAGGAGTAATTTACTGGGACTAGCTCATTATTTGGTTCAGGCTAATAATCCTTACTGTAGAGTAGTTTCTGGTAAATGAAAGAAGAATGCCTCCTTTTCTGAAGAAATTTAAGAGTCTGCATTTGAACAGGAAGATGCAGGGAAGGATTCAGGGTTTTGTCCTTGTTTTTTTGATTTAGACTCAGAGGAGACCTCTCTTTCTGATTCTCCAGTGAGGATGTCTCTTTTTCTGTGACTATTACTAGAATGTCCCATTGTTTTCAGTGGGAGAACACTGAGGTTTCTCAGTCCCTGAAAAATACTCTGAGTTGTTACAGAAGGATTTTCCGGAATCTACATCCATTCTTTCTGTCCTCTCTGCTTTAGAGAACATATGTCTTACTGAAATGTTGCTGATAATCAGCCAGTTGTCCCTAAAGAGGCAGATATGATGTATAAAATTCCTCAGTTTTTTTAAATTTTATACATGATTCCCAAACCTGTCTAAGCAGCTATAACCTTAGTTGATTGTCTGCTGATAAGCATTTAGTTCATTTTAATCTTAATCTTTCAAATAAGGATGGGAAAATTATTGCTAGGTATAGAAAAAAAGTGTATACTTCTACAACTTTAAATTTCAGAATTTTTTATTGTCAGGCTCATGTGTTAAAGTTTATTCTAATATATTGTGAAAGCATGAGGAATGTCTTATCTACAGTTTCTTCTTGTGAAGAAAAATCTGCTTCAAATAACTTAAGTTTCTTCTGTTGCACAGGTCACTACTCATTGTTTGCAGTATCTGTATAATTCTGTTGATACTTCTTCAAGGGCTGTGGCCACTGGTATGGTTTTAAACAGGTTTACTTGGCTGCATTCTCAGAACATTCTAGATGATGTTAAAACTAGAGATTTCATGTTTGGCCCCTCTGCTGCAAAAGCAATCAAAAAGTATGATGAAAGGGGCAAGCTGATCCAGGAAATCCCTAAGATTTTTCAGCACTCCTTTTCCAAATTATCCAGTGGATTTTCTCTCTCCTCATCCAATTTTGGCAAAAAACAGAGTAAACGGACATTTAAGACGAAGTGGTAAGGAGGCTCCAAACAGAAGTCTCAAACCTCCCAAAACCAAGGACACCCCAACAAGTCTGAATGACTGTTCAGGAGGCCTTGTAACCTCCTCCCACCCTGGCCCTCTTTCTCTTCTAGAAAGTTTGAATCTCCATTTTTCTCTTTGGAAACAGATTATTTCAGACAAATGGGTTTTGAAAATCATTCATCAGTGTTAAAGATGGCAGTGGAAGGAAATTCCTCCTTTCCAGGAGGTCATTCCTCATCCTACAGATCAGACTGTTTACTTCCACCTAGACATCTCAGTTTAATGATATTTTCTTCCACATAAAAAAATAGATCTTTATTTAGATCTATTTCTAAGGTTTTCCACTCAGACTTTAGTCACTGTGAGGGAATAACTTAGAATTTATGGTCTCATGGCATCTAGAACTGTCATGGTACTGCTGGCAAGACTCCACATGAGAAAGATACAGTGGTATCTGAAATCTCTTTGTTCACGGCATCAACATGGTTTGCTTTTCAGATCCCAGTACTGGGGGTTGTCAGAAAATAAATAACTTGGTGGAGACAACAGGTATCTTTAAATCCAGGTCTCCCCTTCTCCCTCCCTGCTCCAGAGCAGTCAGTCACCATAGATGCTTCAGACTTTGCTTGTGGAGCAGTTTCAGGAGAGATAAAGGTGCAGGAGTTGTGGAACACAAAGGACAGATGCAAGCACATAAATATCAAGGAGATGCTTGCCCCAATCAAGTCACTTTATTCTCTGAAACATCTTTAGTCCATGGGACTTCTTCAAGTGGTTACAAACAATATTACAGTCAAGTGGTACATCAATAACAAAAGCAAGGGGGTACCAGGTTATACCCCCTTTGCAGACTAGTCATGTTAGCTTGGGATATAGCTTCACAGCACAGCACAGTCTCACTCTACAGGCATCATAAATTCTGTCAGAGCAAAATTGTGTGGCACATAAACTGAGCAGGACCAGGGCAGACCCTCACAAATGGAAACTAGATCCGGGGGGGGGGGGTCTTCCAAGATTTGATTCATCTGTGGGGAGTTCCTCAAGTAGACCTCTTTGCCTCCTCTCTGAACAATCTGTACCAGGACTCCATGCCAGAAGGCCTGGAAGACAGATGCCTTTTCTTTTCTTTGGATAGGAATGTTCCTGTATGCCTTTCCACCCTTTCCACTAATATCCAGGGTATGTCTGAAGATTCATAAGGAATCCTCCAAGATCATTGTGGTAGCTCCTTTCTGTCCCTCACAACCATGGTTATTCCTTCTTCTTGGAAATGGCCAGGACAATTACCACAAGCTTCCACACAGAATGGACCTACTCACACAAGAACAGGGTTGTTTGATACATCCCAACATAAATCATCTTCAGTTAACTGCCTTTTAGGCACCTATTTTCTGAGAATGTGCAGCAGGAAATAATGAAGGCAAGAAAGCCTGCTACTAGAAAACCATATATTAACAAATTGAAAAAGTTTTCTAGCTGGTGCCAACAACATAACCAGCACCCATTCAAGGCTGGTTGTTCTCTGGTTATACAATATTTGTGTGAGTTGCTGTCCTATGGCCTTTCTTATTCCTCTATCAAGGTTCATTTATCAATCATTTCAGCATGTCTGCCCATGGATCCTCCTCTTTCAAGGCAGTCTCATGTTAAAATGTTCTTGAAAGGGGTTTTGCATAAGAGGCCTCCAAGTAAACTGGCGTCTCCTCCTTGGGATCATAATTTTGTGTTGTAGAAACTAACCTTTGCTCCATTTGAACCAGCTAATCTGGCTGACTTGATGTTCTTAACATGGAGAACAATGTTATTGATTGCTCTGACCTCTACAGGTAGGGTATCTAAGTTGCAAGATGTTACTGTGAGTCAACCTTACCTCATTTTCCACAAAGACAGGGTTTCTTTGAGAGCGAATACTTCTTTTTTGCTTAAAGTGGTATCCAAGTTTACTTTAAGTCAAATTATTCATCTTCCTGTTTTCTTTCTGGAACCTAAAAATGAAGGAGAAAGGATACACCGTACCTTGTATGTCCACAGACAACTCGGGTACTATCTTGACAGAACTAAATGTTTTAGATGATTGGATCAATTGTTCATTTGTTGTGAAGGTAAGAAAAAGGAGCAACTGGTGTCAAAACATACTGTTTCCATGTGGGTGTCTAAGGCTATTACTTTCTTTTTTACTCACCATGACAAATCTATTCCAGTCAGGGTCAAGGCCCTCTCTACAAGGACCTTGGCTTCTTCTTTTTGGAAAGGTTTGCACCTGAAGTATTCTAGAAGTTGATACTTGTTCCTCTGTGCATACTTTCACAAAGCACTTTAAGCTGGATTCTTTCTCTGTGCTTTGACCATGCTTTGCTAGGACCATTCTCCAGGGACTCCTGGACCCCTCTCCTTCCATCTCCCAAATATAGTTAGCTATGGTAATCTACCTATATAGCTCAGTCTACCACAACAGTGATTAATATGAAAAACATTGTACAGTTGTGTAAGTTGAACTTACCACAACAGTAGATATTTGAATGATCACTGCTGCAGTAGTCACTCCTCCCTTCCATCTGCCTTTTTTTTGGTGTGTTTTTTATGCCTGAGAGTGGACATTTATTTTTTTATTATTCCTAGCTTTGTCTTTTCAGGGGGTCAGTCTCCCTCTCTCTGCTGGCAGGAAAGCTCTTAAAGGCTTTGTTCCCAGACTTGTCTTTTAGTCAGCTCAGCTCAAGCTGCTTGACAGTTTGGGTGCATGAAAGCTGCACTGAAGCTTTGGAAGTTGGCCAGCTGTTATATCCTTTGTAGGATATAACTCATATAGATAAAGCTACTGTGGGTAGTGATCATTAGAACATCTACTGTTATGGAATGTTCAGCTTGCACAACTGCGTGATATAGATTTATGACACTTCAGGTTAGCAGTTTAATGTTACACCAATTAGCCCTGTATAGCCATGTTACTAGATTAGAAGCAAAACCAGAAACAAACATATCCCCAGAATCAAGAGTCAAACATTTAATAAAATGGATAAAACAAGCAATAATTCCAATTCCAGTTCACAAGCCTTCACACAGTTTTCACTTACAAATCTTTTTCATGTGATGACATATATATTAAACACTTGCTTTTATGCATTTGAAACATTACACTGTCTTTGTTTTGAATTCACTGTCCTGAATATTATTAGATGTGGTATAAGAAAGGGGACCTTTTGATGAAGACAGAAGAGATAGAGTATGGATATGCTAGCTTAGAGTTGATCAAAGCCTGAGTGTAAATGATATGGTAATTATAAAACCCATCTTGAAGTCAAGGGACTGGGGGAAATGGCAACTGTTCACAGATGTTAGTATTCAGAAACATTTAATTACTAACGTTAATGTGAAATAGCATAAAGAGTGGCAACACACAAAGAGGGGTGATTCAGAGGCACATAATGTGATTGTGCTATGGGAAAATAATGAGGTACTTATGTTATGCAAATAGCATAATGCCATGCAAATGAGTACATACAGGTAGATGAGAAACCTGGGTGGGAGGTTTGTGTAATGTTTAAGGTGTTTACCTTACAAATACAAGGTGCAGAGTTCTATTCTTACATGTGGTAATTGGCTAAGCTTAAAATAGCTAGAAAGGCCAGTTAGCCCACATAGAAACATATGAACCACATATGTAAATGAAATCAAACAGGATGGAGTGACTCAAATACATTTAAGTTCATCATTATGAGCTGAGACTCTCATCTCATCTGAATGCCAGGACTTCTCAGAGTACAAGAGCTTCAGTAATGCTAATATTGTAGGAACAACAGTAGCTAATGACTAGAGGTCACTTGATAAACATGAGTATTATTAGCTTGTCAGCTATGTTTTCCTAGCCATAGTCTGTTACTATGTGAACTGGAGTGAATTGAAGGAGCTGGACATTAGAAATGTTTATCCCTGAAGTTTTCTGCGGTAGGAATTTTTTTCTGAAACCACACTTTTTACAATTTGAAAATCAAAAAAGACACAGAAATACATCGTTATCTCAGTACCTACAATCTCTGTCATTGTTCTGGTACCTATACGTACTGCTAAGAGATTAAACTCCCTAAGTGAAATCATTCTCTTAAGTCTCTCTGGCTGTACATTATTACTCCTACAAAGTAATATTTACCAGTGACCTTTATTCTATTATGGTATCCTTCTTTATGATCACTTTCTCCCGTTCTCACTCTTCCGCTTATACCCCAACAGATTTATAAAGCCTAACCTGTAATGTCCTTTGTGCAGAGAAAAGTGGAGTTATATCTCATGGATAATATGCCACTTATCAAAGAAAATGGAGTACAACAAGCACTGAATAATGTCAAGCTCTTTGGAATATTCAAGGGGCTTTTCTATATGATGTCAAATCTAACATTGGCATTTGTCTTATAATACTTTTTAACAGATTAGTAAAAAAATAGATAAATGCTGGAAATCTGTCAGTGGAAGGTTCTAGTTATTATTCACGGATACTGGAGAACTTAGGATCCAGAATTTTACCAACACATCAGTTTAATATACAGACCTTTTAATGTACAGAATCAAAAAGGTGACCTCTCACTCCTAACTCTAGGCCAGTATGGGTTCACGATGACAAGCTTCAATTTTCTAAATTTGATAGCATTCTTAAACAAGTTTCAAAAGACTTATTTGAAGCGCTCAAAAGTATTTGTCAGTACACCTCTCGAACATATATGTGTTAAGCTAAAACATTTAACAGTAACCACTGTGTAATTAACTGGATTAAACTGGATTATGCAACTGAAACAGCATTAGAGGGGAAATACATTTTCAGACAGAGTACAAATTACCAATGGTATGTCACAGACCTTGTTGTTAGGAGTTTTAATAATTCTGGTATCTCTTTTTCATATGTAAAAATGATGACAGCTGTTTGGGGTCTCAAAATATTATGATTATATCAAATTAGGGAAAAATTTTACCTCGATGCAAAGGCAATGATTATGTAGGGGGTCTGTTCAACATACAGTAATGGTTTTCGGATGGTCATCTCAAGTTTAGTATAGAGAACTGTAGTACCTTATACTTTAGGAATCTTTATTTTTAAAAATAATGTTTGCAATTCCATAATGGACATTTTTGATTGGATGTGGACACCATTAAAAACGAGAGTTTTCATTTTGAACAAAATGCCTCATTGCTGGATAGGAAGGTATGTAGAATAGATTATTGAAATAGTTTGTGTAATACTGAAGGGAATTTCAAAATAATCCAGATAAATAATTCAGCCACTGTGCACAATTCAAATTAAGTATAAAATATGTGCATTTATTATACTTTCTAACCAAAGCACCTTGCACATAGAAAAAAAATTCAATGCATTTTCAGAAAATAGACTACAAAATTTAAGCTGTAAAGATATACCCCTGGATTCACAAATCCTCCATGTAAGACTAAATAAGTCTTACTCGGAGGCTGCAGTTGAATGGAATGACGTCAGTGTGCCATGAATATTCATGAGGGCATGCTGACTCTACCCCAAGTCTAACACGGACCATGCAGGCAAGCAGGGGACGTGTCCGACTGCCGAGCAGTGTAAAGGTCCACGCCCCTGCAAGTGTGTGAAATGCCAAATGTCAACACACAAGAGCGAGTCCACTCAAATGTCCATGTACCCAACACCACACTCCCTGACATTGTAAACCCCCAGCACAGTTATAAAAAGTAAAACATTAATTTTTTTTTTCTAATTATCGATATAGCTGCCTGTATTTACGTGTGTGTGCGCGGGTGTGCCCTTTGCTTAGCTGCAGTTAACAATCTTGACATGGAAGAGCATAATAAGGAATGTGTATGCAAATTACACCAAATAGTAATAGCGTAGTGGTAGAGCGTTCGCAGAAAGAGGAGGCATTCACAGTTCGAGTCCCACCACTCCCCCTTCCTATTTTATGTTCAAAATGAGTATATGAAATAAGTCCAGACAGCTATGATAAAACTTTTACTAAAAACCATTGAAATGGCCTATGTATCAGTGAACAAAATGTAAAGTTATAAAGGAACCTGACATATAATTGTCCTCAGTTAAGCAGCGCTTTACCCAGCGCAATGTAGATGCCTATAGCTAAATCGCGCTTTACCCAGCACAATGTAGTTGCCCATAGCTAAATCGCGCTTTACCCAGTGCAATGTAGTTGCCCATAGCTAAATCACGCTTTACCCAGTGCAATGTAGTTGCCCATAGCTAAATAGCGCTTTACCCAGTGCAACTGATTTGTGCGGAGGTGCGTGCCATGGCAACCAGCGCACCGTCAGGCAATGTGGAGCAACGTAGAGCAAAGTTGCTTAAACACAGCCACACCCCCTAACCTGTCTGGACAGTAGTAAAATAAAAAGCAATGATAAGGTTTGAACCGAGGACACTGTGCACCATAATCAAAGTACTGAACCATTAAGCCACGCCAGCTTAGGATAAACATCCACTGTTAACATATATATAGTAATAAATGTTAGATTAACCATTGCTAAGCAGGTCTGCAGTCAGCTGAGAATATTCAAAAATGGCCAATCACAGAAAAGTGTGGGAAATGCGGCATATTTAAGCTGCATAGGCGGGAATACTCGCCATAAGTGATTGTAGCTCCCATCTGCAGTTAGAATGTCTGGTGCTGGAGAGGGTACATGCTTTAGAGCGCAATACTGGGGCATCGAGGAGTCAAGATACATGGTTTGGCTCCTAGTCCATTGGCATGAGACTCGACTCCTGCAGGGCTAGTTCCAAGGAACGGAGTATAAGGCAGAGGCTTGGAACCGGTTGGCTCATGAACTCACCAGTGCCACAGGCATCACTCGGACGGGTGAGCAGGTCCGTCACCACCATGCAGACCTGAAGAGATGGAAGCAGGACCTTCTGAACCAGTGGATCCAGGAGGCCCGTCATATGCATAATGCCCCACTACTAAGTAGGTAGCCATGGAATGCAGTACGTAAGACATGCTAATATAGTCTAAATAATGGATAGGTATGTCTCAATACCCCTTCATTTACTTCACAGCTGCAGGTGTTCATACTATGAATCAGCAAGCCTATGCAGATAGGCTGCTAAGGCTGCACCACCAGGCAGGTTAGTAAATATTCTGCATGTATTGTTACTTGATATATGTGAGTGAGCATGACAAAAGTGTTTTAACCCAATAATACAGCAATAAAATGTCCTGAATAAATCCTCTGCATGTACTGTTATATAACAAATGTCAGTGAGCCAGAAATAGAGTGTACTAACCCAGCAATCAAGGTAAAATAAGTGTGGAATACTATCTCTGCATGTACTGTCATAACATATAAGTGAGCAGGCCTGAAAAAAAGTGTTGTAACCTATCAAGAAATGTATATGTCCTGAATATGTCTTCCGTATGTACTGTAATATCAAATAAAGGAGAGAGCCTGTAGAAAAGAGTGTTCAATGTAATTAATAAAGGTATAAAACTTGGAGTGTGTCTGTGTCACTTACTTTGAAATGTTGTTGTACCCTTGCAATAAATAAATAGTACTGTTGTATTAGGTGCTGTCAACCCACAGTTGTGCAGTCCCATAGGAAGTGGATGAAGGAAGTGGCAGTAGCTGTGAAGCATAAAACATTTATTCCCTGAACAAATCCTCTGCATGTACTGTTACATATCATAAGTCAGATAGCCAGGAATAGAGTGTAATAACCCATGAATAAAGCAAAAATATGTCTGGAATACTATCTCTGCATGCACTGTCATAGAAAATAAGTGAGTGAGCCTGCAAAAACAGTGTTGTAACCTATCAATAAAGGTATAATATGTCCTGAATAGGTCTACTGTATGCAGTGTAATATCAAATAAAGGAGAGAGCCTGTAGAAAATAGTTTTAATGTAAATAAGAAAGGTATAATACTTGCAGTGTGTATGTGCCCGTTACT
The DNA here is from genome assembly GCF_019279795.1 of Protopterus annectens. Lineage (NCBI taxonomy): Eukaryota > Metazoa > Chordata > Ceratodontiformes > Protopteridae > Protopterus > Protopterus annectens. The sequence continues at coordinate 954,128,182 of NC_056731.1, forward strand.
CAGAAATGTTGTTGTACCCTTGCATTAAAGAAATATTACTGTTATATTAAGTGCTGGCAACCCACAGTTGTGCAGTCCCATATAAAGTGGATGAAGGAAGTGCCAGTAGCTGTGAAGCATGTAACAGTCCTCAACAGTTGTTAAATGGCTGACATGCATAGGTAAATCTGGCACACGAGTAGCCTGTCAAGGTGTTCCCCAGAAATGTTAGTGTGCTACCTGAAAAGTAGGGTTGTGTAGAAAATCAAGTGAAAATGTCATGTGAACACATCCAGATGTGCAGATACATAAAAATATAAATAAAATACAAGTATGTAGCAGTAACATCTGCATCTTGGACAGTTACTATGTCAGATATAGGTCAGGTATATAATGAAGTAGCCAAAGCCATAATGCAATCAAATGCATGTTGCCTAGTATAATAATACATGTAGGGGATATACACCTGCAGTCAATAGGAATGTAGTGTACAATTAAAGTACTAATAAGATGTTAATGGAGGTTTCTTTTTACACCCTACTCCATGTGCATAAACAATGCAATTCCACACCTCAATGGGTATGTCTAATCTCATAACATTTGTTGGGACATATGTCCTATTGTTAGATAAAATCTGCATTTACGTTGATGCATGTCCCCTGTTAAAACACCACAATCTTGGTGGCCTGTTGCCACCAATCATCCCTGCATGCTGTTGTAATGTCGACTGTCATTCGATATATGCATGTGTTATGCTTGCTGTTCAACTGTTGTAACCCTGGTGTGTTGGTTTAATGGGAATATTACTGTATGCTGTTACAACTAACTTGGAATGCTGTTGTCTATGTTGTAATTAAACATACCTAATCACAGAACGTATGGGAAGGCCGGTCCCAGCGGACCCACCTGTCCCTCCTCAGCTGGCAGTTGCACCTGGCACCAGCAGGTCTGGTGCCCAGCCCGGGCTACCCTCCTCCGTTGGTCCTGTGCCACCTTTGGGTGGAAGCGCTGCAGGGGATGGGGCTCGTCCCCCCTGCAAGCGTGGGCAGAGAAGGGCCTCCTGTCACCCTCCGAAGGGTCCGGGTTGTGGTGCATAGGGAGATCCCACATTTAGTCGCTGATCCCCTATGCCAGCTCGAGGCGAGAGTGGCGCGACTCGCGGGTGAGCCTGCTCCTCCTACGCAGCCCCCAGCACAGCGACCCTTGGATCGGTGAAGGTTCAGTGGTGACTGCCCATGGGTGGGGATCTCAGTCCCACTGTTACCATCTGTGGGCTCATGGGCTTGCGATTTCCAAACATCCGTCCCCATCAATTGTGTTCACCCACCCCATGTGTCATACTCCGCCCATGTATGTGTTTTGTTTGTCTTTTCTCTTTACCTACCCAACCTATCTCCCCAAATATACCTACTTCCTCTACCTCACTTTCCACTCTCCCCTGAAAAAAAAAGGGCAATCTGTACCCGCAAAAAAATCATGCCCCATACATAGCTGCCCATTTTGCACACATGTCCGCTGGACATGTAAACTGATAATTATAATTGGCAGTACAACATACTTTGTTGTCCTCACCCCTCTCTCAGGGGTGGAAGGTTTCAAATTTCACTCCAAATTTGCTACATATGCACAGCTGTTGCTGGTAAAGAAATGGGCAGCTATGGACCTTCCCTACACCCATCCTGCACATCCCGAGCTTGTGTACCTACTGTCTTTCCCGCTTTGTGACCCCTTTTTCACCACTTTCCTATCTCCCCATTTTCTTTTCTTTCAAAGAAATTAGCGCAGGGGTTAGTGGGAGTAAGCACTTTTAAGCAGTAGTAAGCGGGTTTAGCAGTGTGCATGTGCTTAGCTAAGCATCGCACAAACCCGCGCAAACCCACTTACAACTGCTTAAACGTGCCTTAGTCACTCTGTGTCAGCGCCCTTGTTCTGCTCAGCAGCAAAATAAAATACCTCTGTCATTCTCAAACCCCAGACCTTGGACACATTAGACTGCATGAGGTACCACTAAGCCACAACAGATATACAATAACTTGGTGCTGCAAAAAATATATCATGCATTACGAGTGAATGTAAATGAAAAATAGGAAGGCCATAACACAAAGCTTGTTCTGTGGATCTTTACCAGCAATTGTTGTGGGATTGCATTACATGAGTGTGATGTAAGAAGCAGCCAATCAAGCAGAAAATAATGTTACAGAGGCACTTTACAACCTCCACACAGTATCATAGCAGGACAAACGCTGGCATATCTGAGTAGGGCAGAGGCCATACCTCCTAACTCTGTCAACTTTCCAGGGATGTCCCTGATTGTGAAACATATTTTAGCTGTGTCCCTCAGAATCCCTCAGAAAAGTACTGACATCAGTCAGAAAGGTGGGCTATTACACAATGAATACTGACAATAATAACAGTAGACACCACTTGTATGTCATGAAAGGAGTAGTAATCCATATGCACTGCTTCACTGAAGTCTACACATACTGCCCCTATTATGTGTAAGGTGTACTTCACTTTCAACTACCTATCCCTGACTCCACGCAAAGATGTATCTGAGTGTTCCATAGACCTGGCAAAGGCACAAACACACAGGCATATAGGCTATACTGCTGTTACACACTCTGCAAATAGCTTTGTTAGGACCATCCCAAGCATACCCTTATGTAGGAGTATAACACAGAAATACCAATGGATGTAGCCATGTACTGGTAGCAACTGACTGTAACAATGCCATTGTAACAGTGCTGAAAACACCTGTGAGTTGCACAGACAAAGAATGACAGTGTAACCTCTGGCTACCATCTGGGTAGGTTCACAGTTGGGAACTATGCAGACAGACGACCTGCCCTGATAAACTCACAGGTACACACCAATCCTGCAAGTCCAGTAAGATAATATTCACACACTAATGCATAATGCTCTCTGTATGTAAGCACCCCCCCACAATTAAAATATACTTGTGCGTTTAGGGTCTACCAAGTGTGTAGGTAGGCATACTCAGTACAGGAATTGTCCAGTTGTCCTGCGAACCCTGTGCTAATGTCATAGGTTCATAGGTTCATAGGTTCATACTAGGCTATCTGCCCAAGGGCATTTATAAGCCTAGCCCATAGTTATGTGGCTTTCGCCACCCCTTTAGTTTGAATAAAAACTATGCCTATCATTTTTCTGTGCCTCTGTCAAGCAGTGACACTGAAGTAATCCCTGGGGTATATCTGCGATCTCCCATCCATTGGTCAAGATTCCTCTTGAACAAGGCCAGCGAGGTGCTCTGCCTCACATGTACCGGGATTTTGTTCCACAGCATAGGGAGTCTCTGGGTGATGAATCTGTCTCTCCAGCATGTTCTATTTATAACCATGTCAAGGTTTAAGTCTCCCGCCCTTGTGGTTCTGAGGGATCTAGATTTTTTGAGGTGAAGCATATTCATCAAATCTGGGTTTGACATGGCCTTATATGTCAGGCACAGGTCACCTCTGAGCAAGCGGTATGAGACTGAATAGAGCTGGAGTTCTTTCAGTCGGGCAGCATAAGACATATTTTTGAGACCCTTTATCCTTTTGGTGAGGAACTTTTGGAGCCTTTCAAGCTGCAGCAGGTGTCTGGTCAGATACATTCCAAACGGGGCATTGTACTCAATCATAGGTCTAAGGAGTGATGAGTACAGGGGGACGATGACCTCCCTTGATCTAGATGTGAATCCCTTCATGATCAGGTGGGCGATATAGAAGGTTTTCCTAACTACTTTAGCAACATGAGTGTCAAGCGAAGGCTACTGTCAACTTGGGTCCCCAGATCCCTGATGACTTTTCTGTGCTCAGTGGATTGCCACCTATATGGTAGCTAGGGTAACCTTGTTTTTCCCGAAGGGTATGACTATGCATTTTTGGCGTTTAACTTCAGGCCATGGCTCTGGCACCAGTTATCCGTTTCTGTGAGGCCCTTCTGGAGGATATCTGTGTCAGATGTGTTTTCGACTATAGCGCCCAGTTTGCAGTCATCTGCAAACTTTGTCAGCCATAACCCTCCTGTGTTTGCTTGTACTTCAGAAAAGTAGATGCCGAACAAGAGTGGACCCAGGACTGAGCCCTGTGGGACACCACTTGTGACAGGCTTTGAGTCTGACATGGCTCCAGCAACTCTGACCCTGTGGGTTCTGTCACTTAGCCAGTTTGCAACCCATCTTGTGATGTATGGGTTTACATTCAAGCTGATGAGTTTTTCGATGATACCTGAGTGGGGTATTGTGTGAAGGCCTTTGCCAGGTCGAGGTAGGCTGTATGGACTGCCTTTCCCTCATTAATGGCCTTGGTGACTGTCTCAAAAAGTCAACCAAGTTTAAGAGGCAGGATCTGCCTTTGACAAAGCCAAACTGGGTTGGATCCAAAGTCTGCAAGTTCCCTATGTCTTTATTTATGAGTTCCATTATGATCCTCTCCATGGCTTTGCAGATAAGGCTTGTCAAGCTAATGGGGTGGTAATTTCCAGGGTCTGTGGAGGCACCGCCCTTATGAAGTGGGACCACAGTCGCGTGCGCCACTCCTTGGGTGTATCCTGAGGTGAGGCTAAGATTAAACAGCTGTCCTAACTGGGTTTAATTCCTCGTTGAGTACATGAAGCACACAGCCGGGGACACCATCCGGTCCCATGGATGCTGTGTTTTTTGCCTTAGTGAGGGCAGTTCTCACCTGGGCGTTGGAGATGTTTGGGGGGCTACAATCCTCTGGAATAGGTATCTCTCCTTTTGGGGGGAGGGGGGGGGGAAGTTTGCACTGAACCTGTCAGCCAGTATGTTAGCAATGTGTGTAGGTTCAGTAATTTTCACATCATTTTGAACTAATTCTGAGCATATCTGGGAGTTTCCTCCTAGGTTTCTAACATAGCTAAAGAAGGCCTTATGATTGTCTTTAGAGTCCTTGGTGATTTTTCTCTCAAAATTTGCCTTGGATGATTTTATGAGAGCTCTTAGTTTTTTTACTTATAATGATCAAAGGTGTCTTACCTTTCAAGGATTTTGCTCTATCTTGTAGTAGCTTCCTCCTTTTGTTGTAGAGCTTGTTTATGGCTGGGGTCCACTTGACTGGACGCTTGCCTTTGGTACAGAGAGTCTTAGTTTTGTTTGGGATTGCCTGATCCATGCAGTCCTGTAGGTGCTGGTAGAAGGCATTTGTAAGTGATTCAGCGGTTTGAGTAATGTTTACCACTGGCTCAGGGGCCTTAAAAGAGACCACACTAGTTTTTAGAAGTGTGAAATCGGCTTTTGAGAAGTTTTTCACTGTGGTCTTTTTTGTTTCAGGTGGGGGCGGGATGAGGACCTCCAGCGAGATTAGTTTATGATCTGATCTCACCAGTGAGGGGTATACTTCCGGTGTTGAACATTTTGATCCCATGTTCATGATGATGAGATCAAGTATGTTTTCTCCTCTTGTGGGGATGGTGACTAGTTGTTCCATGGCATTTGAGTTTATGAACTCCAGGAATCTTTGGGTTAGGGTGTTCGGGCTTGAGTAGTGTTCACAGTCTATATTAGGGTAGTTGAAGTCACCTAGTATGATGGTGTTTGGAGATACATTTATCCCCTCCAATGTTTTCAGGAAGGCCATGTGAGGTTCCTGAGTTTGAGAGGGTGGCCTGTAACATGCTACAAATTGCAGAGCAGTCTTGCCTATGGTTAATTGCACCTGGATGGTCTCCGATGCATCGTGCCTTGCCACCAAACTTGAGGTGTGGGTGTCCTTTATGAATATGGACACCCCCCTCCTTTCTTGGCGTTGTCCGGATTTTGGGGCCGGAACGCATGATATGAGGTGAAACCTGTTAGTGCTGGGGTGCTCTCAGGAGCCTTGAACCAGGTTTCTGTCACAGCACAGACATCGATGTTCTCCATATTGGGAAGGGCCTCGAGTGCGTGCATCTTGAGAGTGAGACTTCTGGCATTGAGCAGCATTACCCTTAGTTTTTTCCTTTTGGTGTTCTAGGGTGGTAGGTTTAGAATTTGAGCCTTGCCTAAAAAGGCACTATGGGGTGGCAAGAGCCTTTGCCAATATCCGGAAGCCCAGGGTGACAGGTGCAAGCCGTCACTTGAAGCAGCGTGGCTTGTCCAGCATGTCATCCCAGGCAGACAGACATTGGATCCCCTTTGAATGACACCAGAATTTAAGCCAATTATTAAAGCTGATCATCTTATCACTGTATTGTGGCATCATTCTAGGTGAAGGTAGGATACTGCTCAAGGTCAGGGTCATACCTGCCTGGGCTACATAATCAGAGAGCTCCTCGATGTCCCTTTTCATGTAGTCCAAGGAGGTGCGTCTCAGGTCGTTGACACCAGCGTGGACAATGACTGAGTCGTATTGTACCTGCTGTTGAGAGACCTGAGTGCTTGCGTTATGTGGCGGATTCTAGCCCCAACAGGCAGCTTACTGTGACCTTCTCCTTACTCAGTCTGGTGAGCGGACGTCAGTGTGTCTGACTATGGAATCACCAATGACAAGTGTGTCTGGCATTTTGTTTGGCCTTAAGGCGGTGACTGTTTGACACTCTGACTGTGTGGTCTATGTGTTGCATGTGTTGGGTCATGAGGTGGTAGTTGTTTGGGTGTCTGCTTTGGTGGCCTCTGCTGTTTTGGTAAATTTTTGATCAGAGCCTCCGAGTATGTCTTTGTGTGAGTATGTGTATGATTTGAAGTTGTGATGGTACCATGTGTGACTGGGTATGTATTGTGTGTGGTTACCTTCTCCTCCTGTCTGGTCTTGCCAGTCCTATGTTGAGAGAGCTCAGCCTCCAGTTTGGCCGTATAGTTGCATCTCTCGCATGTATTTGTGTTTTGTGGGAGAAGGAGAGGATTGTCTGTGTACATGAGGCAATTGTAACATTGCCTCAATATTCCCAGGTTCACCAGTTGAGCTGGAGAGGACACTACACTAAAAAACACAAACCCTGCAGAAGTCAGTACATTAATATTCCCAGTATAACAGTTCACAAACAGTTCATGTGCCAAGAGAATATGTCTCAATAACTACATTTGTATGGCAGTTAATTATATGAGTAGAAAATAAACTACATAGTCACATAAATGTTGTGTAAGCATTTGTAGAGGTGAGTAAAACTCTACACTGATAGCTCAGTACTGGAAGTGGCAACAGTCAGGTCTGAGTACAACATGTACCTCACCGTCTACATCTCTAGCTTCATTTATAAGATGTATACCAACCTTCTGACTTACACAACAGTGTCCACAGCAAACAAGCATGGGCCCCACTCTGGAAATCTGAAAGGGCTACACCTACATACCTTAGCAATTTATAGCATTGGGTTGCTATGATAGTGAGTACTGCAATTACCACTCAGCAGGCTGTATGCATTTATCAAATGCTGGGCAACAACTGGTGCAGAGGGCATCACATGCACATGTGCAGATACCTATAAAAGCAGATAGTACTTGCTATCCCCACATGCAATCATTACATTGCATGTTCCAGACAGTGAACAACTCCAAGCACGTAAGAAAAAAAACCCCCAAAAAAACAAAGTAAACAACAGTACATTTCTGTACTTAATAAAAACAAAAACATCAAAGCAGACACAGACGGACCTGAAAGGGACATACAGGTATGTAACAGTTTGTAGTTACTGGCAAATAGTAGATGTTTATGATTAGTACTGTAGATCCTCTGAAACATGCATATGTGGCAGCAGTAGGTATGTATGCACTGATGCCATGCATAAGTATTGCCATGGACAAATTGTTGTGTAGCTGTGTGCAGTGGGACATAAGTGTAACATTTGTAGCTCAGCAGTACATGTCAAACATCTGAACATGTTATCTATGGTCTGTACAGTACTGCGTTTAATGGCAGTTTGGGGGGTACTGCAAACACCTATATAAACTTGGATGTCACAGAGTAAGACATGCATGATAGTCACATAATGTGTAGCTTAGCATTGGCAACTGCTGTAGCAGGCTAGTATAGTAATGTATCATTTGCAGCTATGTATACCCTTGTACTATTACTGTATGCACACATGTGGCAACTGTCCATGTTGTAGCAAGACCCAACAGGTCATCTGTGAGGTGTATGGACTTACAACAGTGTGGACCTTGTGTCTGTATGGCACACACATATGGCGAGATACATGTGTGTCTGATTTATAAGTATCTGAACATATGCATAGAGCAAGGGACCTACTGCAACTGTTTGTGAAGGGCAGACATTTATATGTTGGTGCAGATTGTTATGTGCATATTTATATATAGGTTGTAGTGTGTGTCAAACAAGACAGCATACAGTGCTGGCATATGACATGTGCTGTTCAAACGCCGTGGGTATGATTTGTTAGGTATATAGTCCTTCAGGTAGGGGGTCCTGCTAAACATATATGGGCTGAGAACACCTTCCATGCATTCTGCACAAGACTGTGCAATATCATTACATAACTGTATCCCCCTCAACCTTTGCATAATTGATATTCCCACCATGAAAGGTGGACTGTATATGTGCCGATATGCATATATATGTGTACACCAGTGGATGTTCATATGTATGCTCCAGCTGAATGTTGCACATGTATTGCCATCCCTGTTGTTAAAAGCCCTGTACCCATGAACTAACACATAGGTGGTAGTTTACTTAACACCGAAGGTGTGATAAGAGACTACGGGACACAGGTGGACAGTACTGTCCCTAATGATGATCACTGTGCCACACTAGTCATGTAAACCTAGTACAGCCCACATGTCATCAGTAAACATGTGTCATCCATGGAAACAGAGGTCAGTGTTCCACTCCACTCATCAGTCATAACACCCATCATAGAGTACAATGTCCCTGTTGGTATGTACCTCAGAAGACATCCACAGCAACAGTAGACGCCAGACACATACCTCACAAAGAGTATTACCGGACTCAAACAGATGCCCTATGCTGACTGTCTTACAAAACCACAGCAACACTGTGTTGCATACAGCCTACCCAGAGGCTACCCCTGCCTAACATACAAAGCTATGGCAAACCCACAGGTGTTGGACGTGTTCCATGTAAACAGATGTAACACCAGACAAGATACACACTCTACTGATCTACACCTTGTAATGTAAAAAGCAGAACATGCTCGACTGGCACATTATCATCACAAACACATACCATACTGTGGAACCAACTACCTATCAACAGCAAATGAAGGTCCTCATTAGCAGTTGCCATGAATAACCATGATGACTGCATGTGAGATAGGAAACACAACCCGGTAATCACCCCTGTGGCTCTGCATGACAGGGGCACATGAACCTACACTACATGGGTGTTGTAGTGCAGGGTACCATATGTCTAGGCTTCCATAGGCTCTATGGATAACAGCCTATCAGCTACTTAGGACATGATACACACACGCATGTACCTGTTGCATCACATGTTATGTGAGGTTGACTGTGTGTGATGGAGAATGTGTATGCGAATGTGTCAATGATGTGTATATGTGTGATAGCCTAGTGGGAATCTGTGTATACCATGGTATGTAGTGTTGTAGCTCTAATCCCTTCAAAAGGTCCGTATGCTATTGCCAGGCAGGAAAAGCAGTATGGCATACATTGTGACGTAGTCCCATGGTGTTGACTGGAGTGTGCCATTGTAGGCTAAAACTGTACATGTCTGCTTATTGATTGTTAACACTAGTGAATACAACTCATGTATGGACTGTAGTACTACCTGAAGCTGTATGCCTCAACTGCACAGTATGGTTTATATTCACATGGCTTGGTAACACACTTTTGTTTGTTACCTGTAGTCCTCACACATTACATACCTCAGGCATGAGGTTATGTAGGTGCTGACACACAGTAATGTATGGTACACAGGTAAATGTAATCTGGGTTACCATACCTTTGTGTCTTGTAGGTATGTCTGATGTGTGTGTGGGTATGACTGTAACATGGCCTCGGTGGTATGTGTGTCACAGGATATAAGTGTGTATCTAGCAACATGTATAGTGTAGTAAAGCAGTATGCCACCTATAGTGATGAATGTGCACATATGATACTGAGGGGTTTGCTATCAACAAGTAGTGTGGTGTACTGATAGTACTGTAACCATACTGTACATTAATTTCAATGGATGACAAATGTCTGTATGCATTAGCTTCATATACACCTCCTGTGGCTAGGTGGTGCATTGTGTCACATACAGTGTGCCATGTACTGTTGTATAGTCTTACATACTGGTTTCACTTTATGGCTGTGCAGAACATGGTTTGGTATATAGAATGTGCTAGACACTGTCAGGCAGTTGCGGGTTTAGCAGTCATATGTGGTATTAAAAGTGTGTATCTACTGACAGCCAATAGGTTGCTATATATGGCATTTCATTGATGTCTGTACATTAGAATGTTGAGTGTGCCAGATGACTTGCTCACAATTACTGTTTAATTGTCTTCCAGGGTTATGTCACACAACAGAAAGCCAGCCTATTCCCCTGAGGAGGAGGAAGTTATCTCAGATGCACTCATCCAACATTATAACCTTCTGTTCTCAAGAACCTGCCAGGACCAGCATGGTCGCACTGCACTGTGGCAGGATGGTGTCCATCAGGTGAATGATGTAGACATGCATAACCGGACTTATAAGCAGGTACGCCATCACTGCAGTGATTTAATCAGACATGTCCGGCAGCATGCCTCCGATGTCCACAGACAACAGCTTGCCACAGGTGGTGGTGCTGCTACATGTCCCCCCTCACCAGAGTGGAAGAGCTGCTCCTCAGCATGGTGGCTCCTGGCCAACCAGTACAACACACCTGTGTCGTCATGGAGGCCAGAGTCACCCAGCACAGCGATAACGAGTGTGCAGGTAACATGACATATCTGTAGGCCACTTTTATCCCAAGTGTTATAATATGCATTAATCAGATGTGTACTGTGTATGCAGAATATGTGGAACCTGGTGTCATGCAATACTGATAATTCGGGACATTATCTGTATGCCTGTGACTGTCACCCCATGTACTACTGTATAATTGCAGACTCACAGCAGCAATGCCATAGTTGTTGACACTGACATTCTGTCTCATATCCTTGCAGGTCCCTCTGGTGTGATAGCAAGACAGCAGACCCATGCTGGTGAGTGGGCTACAGTCAATATAGCATATAACATGTGCATGTCATAGGAGAGTTGTAGCCATATACACATGTTAAACACCTACACATAGAGCATGCTCTGCATGTTCTCTGTGTGACTATGCACTTCCCAGTGACATGAGTAGCTGACTCATGCACATGCAACACACAGAGCATCACAAACAAGTGGGGTACACTGTAGTGGACATTGTCTAGGCAGAGTCAATACACATGCACACAACATACACCACTTTGTCATATGCAGTATGTGTTAATATGATACACATGGTGTATGTAGACACCTGCTGTAAGGTCATACTCCAGTATCCTATATGTCATCAACACAGCACACATACTATACCTGGGGGTAGAGGCCTATCATGGGGCGCACAACACAGTCATGTTAGGCAATGTTCCCTATTGAACACCTGAAATGCCCATGTAACAACTGTCTGTGAACTGTTAAATGTAGCCTAAGTGGTGCAGGTCAGGTACAGCAAGATAGTTGCCAGTGTGACATGCATCAGTGGCCTTGAGTGACCACATGATGCTGCCTGATGATGGCTCATGGTACTACACTACATCCAGTTACAGTACATGCAGTACTACACATAGCATTCATTGTTATACACCTGACAGTTGTGTGCATCCGGCCATGGTTTGTATACCTATGAGTGATGGTGCACAGAACATTGGAAAGTGTTTCAGACTTGCAGTGCAATGTTGTGTCCATGTACACATTGTGTACCAGGGTGAGGCCAATCATTGAACAACACACATGCATCAATGACATGTATACTGTTATCAACAAGGACTCCCTACACTTGCACTGCATGCTGTTGAGCAACACACATCCTTCATGCTGACACGTGTGATAGGACTCTTTGGCTTGTGATACTGTACTCCACCATCAACCACTAACGACTATGTTCCATATTGCTGTTGGTGTGTGTGTGTCAACTTGAATGAATAGTGTATTAGTATGCATGTGTGAATGTGTGCATGTGTGAATGTGTGCATGTGTTCATGTGTGCATGTGTGCATGTGTGCATGTGTTCATGTGTGCATGTGTGCGAACATCCTGTACAGATGGTAAAGTGTGCTTCCTGTCTCCCTCTCACAGGTGGTGAACAATATTGGATGGGTGCAGCAGGGAACCTGAGGTCACTGCCACAAATAGTGACCATGATGATACATGTGTAGTGGCACAGGCATGTTTGACAGGGTCTGTCAGTGGTCCACCAATTGACAGTACACAGCTTTACACCCCATCTATGTGCACATACATATTGCCATTACATCCCTCAACACCAATGGCCTTAGGTGAGGAACAGCATATGGTAGGCATTGACCAGGAAAGTGTGGTATCTATGGCACATGCAACCCCACACAGCAGCCATGCCCAGACACCTGGAATGGTACCACATAGGCATATGTCCAGGGGTTCTCGTGAGTGCACCGCTGGTCGTAATGCCACTGGCAGGCATGCCCGCACAGGTCTCACAACCTCAGGTATGTTCCGGGCTGTGATGCAAGCACAGGCATGTATGGAATGGTACACCAGGCAGGGACTAAGGGCGCAGAAGGCTCATAACACAGCGATCAATGACAGTATTCGTGACCTTGCCGGTGCCATCCGCAATTATACTGATGTCATTGATAGACATTGGGGGGAGACACTAGATGTCCTCTGCAATGTTATGTCCATGTGCCAGGACAGTGCAGGATGGCTGGGCCGTCGACGTGGATGTATGCCAGCAACATCATCAGCTGGCAGTCGTCACGGACGACACCCAAGTGCCAGCTGCTCCTGTAATGACAGTACCAGCCCCAGCAATGTTGTGGCTGGGCTGTTGGCAGACCAGCCGAGACGACCAAGTGCATGTGGCTCTGGCCAGTCCCAGCAAGGACATGGGTCCAGTCAACATCCCTCTGCCTCTGACGATAGTACTCAGTCTGGCTTAGTACCCGATACTGTCTGTGTCACCCCTGCCAGGCACAGGTACTGTGTCCGTGGCCGGAGACAGTGATCTGTACAGCCTGGTAGGTACAGTCTGTGGCTGTCCCACAAACTCCCATATTTGGCAGCCACAAGGGGGTACTTTGTGCATGCAGACACACACACATACTACCAAACACGTAGGGCTAACACATACACACACACACATCACATCAACACTGACCCATACTGTACTGTTGTCCCTCACACACACACACACACACACACACACACACACACACACACACACACACACACACACACACACACACACACACACACATACATGTTGATTGGATGGGTCATTGTCAGGCTCTGGAAAAACAATCACACACCCTGTGCATATGATGAAACTGTGCCACCTCCTGTCATCTGTGACATTGATGCAGGAACAGGATAACATGGTGCTGATGCACAGGGTGACCTACTAGCAGTGTAGCAATGTTAGCATGTTGTGAACGGTAAAGTGTAATGATATCCTTGTAGGTGTATCTGAACAGGCATGATGCATCACAGCACTGATTATCAATTTAGTATTATTTACACCAGTGCTAATTCCAAACATGGATTGTCCACACATGTGCCAGTTGGCTGATGTGTGTGGTACTGGCAGCATGTGTCGGTGAGTGGATGTTGCGTGTGTGATGTGTGCAGTGCAGATTTCAAGGTGTACATTTGTGAACATGGTGGAGGTGCACTGTTTGCATCCATGTGCATGGTGGGCACATGGGAAGGGTGACATGCCCTGTATTACACAGTGTTAATGCTTCATATTTCCTATTGGTGTCCAATATGCATGTCACTACACATATGTCATTTGGGTACACATGTGTGTATGACATGGTATGACACTATGCTGTGGGTGATACTGTTGATATCGGTCATTGGTTAGCATTCTGGTAGTGTACATAACCTCAACAGCCTGATTTTAACCAATCGTTAGATGATGTCTTGACAACTGACACACAGCTGTAGGATACACAGTAGCATTAGAATCTTTCCGGTATTGTACTATACCAGTTACCAGTGGTAATGACCACCACACATTCCCGTGACCACTCCTGTTTGGCATGTGTCCGTCCTAGGTACAAGCAGACACACTAGGGATATGTACGTCCACATCTGGTGATGCATACAGTGGCCTACAATGCATTCCCCGGATTAGAAACTTATCCTCCACAAGGGTATCATACAGACAGCTACCTGTTGACAAACCCATGTTGTGAAGCTATGAGCCAACAATAGCATAGTCATCCACATTTACTACACATAGTATCCTGATAGTACCACATTGGTAGTAGCACACAACATGTAGCTGGGGTACCGATGTGTACAAACAGCCACATGTGATTTCATCTGTCCTTTGATATCCACATTCTCAAAGGTATGCTGTTGTCCCTCAGTGTATTACATAAGCAATAAGGGGTCTGTATGCCTATCCACGGAGTTGTTGTATACCTACAATGAATGGCCATTATTGACAGACTGTGTTGTGTTTGAACATGTCTGTAATATACACCCACACACACTATTCTATAGCAACTGTCATGTGTGTGTGTGACACAGATGACCTAGGGCACAGCTCACTACAGTGGCTGGACTTGTCACATACATACACATGTGAGCTACGGTACAAGAAGCAGCAGCAACAACTGTCAATGGTAATAGATGTAGTCGTGTTGACAGCTGGCTTCACACCTATGAAGTGAATGAGTTCACATGTACATATATGTCTTGGCCACACAGTTACCAATTTAGGTCACATGTACATATGTGTATTTGCCACACAGATACCTGAAGTGTGCAATGCACATACTGTTGTTTTACTGATATGTCATACAGTAGTAAAAGCAAAACCCACAACACATTATTCAACAGTGTTACACACACACATACTCAGCAACTGCAGGATTCAAACCCCTACCTACGTTATGATACTAGACAGATATGCATTACCACGATGCGCCATATGCTTTAGTGGGCGTTTTTATTTCCACTGCTGTATTTGTGGGATACTGACATCATCAAACCGGCCAAAGGGGAATTCACCTCTTTCAATGTGTTTTCACAGTCTCCAAAAAGGCTACTCGTCTCATAGGATTAGACATACAGACAGCAATTGCAGGATTCAAACCCCTTTCTAATTATGCTTTGACACTAGGGAGATACACATTAACATGACACGCTATACACTTTACTGGGCATATTTATTTCCAAAGCTGTATTTGTGGGATACTGACATCAACAGACTTGGCAAACAGGAATTCACCTCTTCTAATGTGTTTTCACAGTCTCCATAAAGGCCACTCTTCTCAAAGGGAATCTCACACACACACATTCACAGGATTCCAACCCCTACTTAACTATGTTATGACACTAGGGAGACACGCATTAACATGATGCACTATATACTTTAGTGGGAGTATTCATTTCCAAAGCTGTATTTGTGGGATACTGACATCATCAGACTTGGCAAACAGGAATTCACCTCTTCTAATGTGTTTTCACAGTCTCCAAAAAGGCCACTACTCTCAAAGGGAATCGCACACACACACATTCATACTCTGCATTTGCAGGATTCAAACCCCTATCTAACTATGTTATGACACTAGGGAGATACACATTAACATGACGAGCTATATGCTTTACTAGGAGTGTTCTTTTCCACAGCTGTATTTGTGGGATACTGACATCATCAGACTTGGCAAAGAGGAGTTCACCTCTTTTAATGTGTTGTTAATGTCTACAAAAAGCCCACTACTCCCAAAAGGTCACCCACACACATGGGCCATACACCCCCCCACACACAGCAATTACAGGATTCAAACCCCTACCTAACTATGTTATGGTACTAGAGAGATACACATTAATATAACGGCTATATGCTTTACTGGGTGTTTTCATTTCCACTGCTGTATTTGTGGGATACTGACATCATCAGACTTGGCAAAGAGGAGTTCACCTCTTTTAATGTGTTGTCAATGTCTACAAAAAGGCCACTACTCACAAAGGGAATCACACGCACACATACACCTCCCCACACACACACAACAATTGCAGGATTCAAAACCCTACCTAACTATGTTATGATATTAGAGAAACACGCATTAACACGACACGCTATATGCTTTACTGGGTGTTGTTATTTCCACTGCTGTATTTGTGGGATACTGACATCATCAGACTTGGCAAAGAGGAGTTCACCTCTTTTAATGTGTTGTCAATGTCTACAAAAAGGTCACTACTCCCAAAGGGAATCACACACACACAGCAATTGCAGGATTCAAACCCCTACCTAACTATGTTATGATACTAGAGAGATATGCATTAACATGACGCGCTATATGCTTTACTGTGTGGTTTTTATACTTCTGCTATATTTGTAGGATGCTGGCATCATCAGACTGGACATGGTAATGTGTGTGCACTTAGTTTTAGGCAATCCCAGGAATGAACCTTGTGGGTCAGCAGGTGTGAACAGCTTGAACAGGAATCCACAATTCATAGCTTGTGTGATCTATCTGTGGACAAACTGCCATTTCTTCATATGACAATACATATCTATGCACAGATTGTTGGTTTTGTGGATACAACATATGTCTGTGATGTTGATAAAGGGCTATTCAAAGTCTATGTGGGACGTGTGTTGCTCCTCTCAGTGATGTATGTCCTGGGTGGCTGCCTTGAAAACAATCTAGCAGGTTTGGGGAACATGATCTGCTCATTAACATACCACAGTTGTTTGGGTTGTGTGTCTGTTGGATTACAATAGCTCTGTTTCTGACTGCAATCATGATGGACTCCATGGCCTAGCAGTTCAGACTTCATAGGCTTATAGGACTATAGTTCCCATTGTCTGTTGTGCACCAACACTTGTGAGGTGTGCCATATTTTGCTGTAACACATTCAACAGTGTAAGATCCTGTAGAGAGGGTGAGGCTCAACAGACAGTTCAGGTGCAGGGTCTGTTTGTTCTGTTGTTCACTTATGACACATATGGGGAAACAATGTTATCCACATGATGGCATTCATTCGGCTTTGGGAGGAGCAGTTTACACATTCTACATGTGATATCTCCTGGTATGTTGATAGGGCCTTTTGTCGCTGGGAGGTGGGTATGTATGTATGGGCCTGTCTGACAGGATGTCGACATTGTCAGTCAGGTACAGATGACCCTGACTCAGGACATATATGACTGTACATTGCTATTTCTGACATAGCTGAAGGAGGTGTAATGGTTCTGTCTGTACTCCTTGGCAGATAATCTTTCCAAAGCAATGACAATCCTGACCACTAAACCCCTGTTATACTCTTTTTACACACTTAACACACTACTGATCCTTTGTGATCAGTCAACAGAGTATGTCATCATAATATCCTGGCATGTCCAAAGGTCGGTTTCATGTGTACTCTCCAGTCCAGCTGGTGCATATTGGAATTTTTACGCATTGTTACAACTGCCTAATGTACACAGAGAATCCTCTCCTCCTACGAACAAACTCAGATATATGTGAGAGATGCAACTGTATAGACAAACAGGAGGCTGAGCTCTCTCAACCCGTGACTGGCACAGTCTATCAGGTGGTGAAGGTTACCACACACACCACATTTCCAGTCTCACATGGACCTGTGATGACAGCAAACCAAATACATTATCACACAAAGACATACTCTGAGCCTCTCAATGTACTCTGCCTAAGCAGCAGAGACATCCAAGGCAGACACCCAAACAAATGCTAACCCACAACTATACACACATATCACATAGTTCACAAAGTCAGTGTGCCACACAGTCACTGCCCTTAGGCCTACACAACACACCTAATACACTTGTAATAGGTGACTGTAATTGTTGGTCACAGTGACATCCCACTCACCAGGCTGAACAAGGAGAAGGTCACTTTGTGCTGTCTGTCAGGTGCCAGGATCTGCCACATGACACATGCACTCAGGTCAGCCCAAAGCAAGTACAAATATGACTCCATCATTGACCATGCTGGTGTGTAAACTCTCAGACGTTCCTCCCTGGACTACATGACAAGAGACATTGAGGCATTCTCTGATCATGTAGCCCAGGCCAGTATGACCCTGACCTTATGTAGCATCTTACCCTCACCGAGAATGATGTCACAGTATACAGACAAACTGATCACTTTTAACAGTTGGCTAACATATTGGTGTCACTCACAGGGGATCCAGTGTCGGTCAGCCTGGGATTACATGCTCGACATATCATGTAGATTCGCTATGGACGCCATACACCTGTCAACCCTAGGCATTCACAGACTGACTAAGGCTCTTGCCACACCCATAGTGGCTGTTTGAAGCGAGGCTCAGAAGACAATACCACCTCCATAGACGTTACAGGGTAAAGGGAACAGAGAGTAATGCTGCTCGACAACAGATGTCTAACCCTCAGAATGCATGCACTCAGGACTCACCTCAGTATGGAGACTGTCGATATATGTGCAGTAACAGACACCTGGTTCAGGCTCCCAAAATCACACCAGCACTACCAGGTTTTACTTCATACCATGCTTTTCGGACACAAGACTCGGACCGGCCAACAACAATAGGGGAAGTATCCATATACATCAAACTTACACACACCTCTGGGTTGGTAGCACTGCACAAAGCATCAGAGAACGTACATGAGCAACTAACAGTGGGCCAAACTGACTTTCAGTTTGTAGACTGCTACAGACCACACTCACAAACTCGGGAACAACACTCAGTATTCCTGGGAACACTGGGGAATGTGAAGGTCTCTCCAAACACCATTATATTGTATGACTTCAAATACACAACCATTGACTGGGAATACTACTCAAGCACCAACACCCTCGCGCAACAGTTGGTAGGATTTATAGACTCAAATGTTATGGCAGAACTGGTCACCACAACCACAGGGGGGTAAAACATGTGGGACATGATCATCACCAACATGGGGACTCTATGTTCCACACCAGAGGTATACCCCTCGTTGAGGTCAGACCATACATTTATCTCACTGGACATACATATCCCATCCACACACACACATCCTATGTGATCTCAGTGAAGTACTTCTCATAAGCAAACGTCACTCTTCTACAAACCGAGGTGGTATCCATCAAAGACCCTGGGGCAGTGTTAATTACGGCTCAGACCACTTAATCCTTTACAAACCCATTCTATGGACAACTACTGGAATGCATGGATCGTGCTATCCCAGATAACTACAAGACTCACTCCTCCAGAGCCAGGGGACCTGTCTGGTGGACCACCGCCATTAATAAGCTATACAATGACAGGAGGAGGCTACTACATGATAGAGCACAATCACAAAAAGGAAGGCATCTCTGATCAGTGCTATGGAATAGCTACGATCACTTGTTGATTCATCTAAGGGCAACTTCTAATGGACACTTGCAACGGACACTATGAACAATCACAAGGCCTTCTTTAGTTATGTCAGGGACCTGGGTGGGAACTCACAGATATGCTGTGAGTTACTGCATAATGACAAAACATACAGTGAACCCACTGACATTGCAAACATCCTGGCAAACAGGTTCAGTGGAAATGTTTCCCCCCATCCCCCCTACTGTGCAAATGTCCATCCCAACAGGGTGTAGCCTCCCTGACATCACAGATGAACAGGTGAGTGCTGTCCTCGCCATAGCAGACAACACAGCATCAATGGGACCAGATGGTGTCCCGGCCTGCGGCTTACACGAGAGTCATGACGAACCTAACACTCACATTATGTCATTGTTCAATATCAGAGTTACTACAGGATATGTACCTAAGGAATGGCGTACAGCAACAGTGCTCCCGCTCCACAGAGGTGGTGCCACAAGGGACCCTGGACAATATCACACTATAAGCCTAACAATCCTGGCCTGCTAAGCTATGGAGCGTATCGTCATGGAACACATACACATAGACATTGTGAACCTACAGACACTGGATCCTACACAATTTGGCTTTGTTGTGGGCAGATCTTGCCTCTTGAACCTCTTTGATGTCTTTAAACAGTTAACAGGTCCATAGACATACAGAAGGTTGTCCACACAGCTTACCTGGAGCTTGCACAACAGTTCAACACAATACCCCACTCGGCCATTATACATAAGCTCACCGGCTTCAATATCTACACATATGTCACAAGATGGATTGCTAACCGGATCATGGATAGCACCCACATGGTCAGTATTGCAGGTGCCATGTCTGACTATATACCAGTTACACGTGGCATCCCACAGGGCTCAGTCCTGGGACCTCTCTTGTTCGGTATATATTTCTCAGACATACAAGCTAACACAGGAGGAATATGGCTGACCATGTTCACAGATGACTGCAAACTGTGTGCCATAATCGACTCCACAGCTGGCACAAGCATCCTCAAAAATGGTCTCACAGAGATGGATAACTGGTGCTAGAGCCATGGCCTACAGCTACCTTCCATTAGATGCATAGTCATCACCTTTGGTAATAACAAAGTGCCCACACATTAACACATAGGTGATGATACATCACGTACGGTGTGTGTGATTTGGGGACATGAATAGTTAGTACTCTCGCCTTTGACAATCACGTTGCCAATGTTGTTGGACAGACCTTCTATATAGCCCACCTTATCCCATAGGGTTTTACATCTAGATCAAGTAGGGTCATTGTGCCCCTATACTCATCAGGCCCATGCTTGGATACAATGCCCCATTTTGGATGTACCTTACCCAACACCTGCAGCAACTGTAATGTCCACAAATGTACCTAGCCAAGTGGATCTAGGGACTCACACAGATGGTATGCGCAGTTTGGCTATGGTGATGCCAGCTCTCCTCAGTCGCTTACTGACTACTCAGATGTGATCTGTGCCTGTTGTTTAAAGCCATGTCCATCACAGCATTAATGGACAGGCTCCACTTCAGGATATCAAAGTCCCTTACAGCTACACGCTCCAGGCACAGGAACATCAGCACTGATATTGATAGGACATGCTGGAGGGGCAGATTCCCATCACAGAGGCTACACTCACTCTGGAATGAGATCCCAGTCCCACATACGCAGAGATCCCCACTGACCACCTACAGGTGAAATCTTGACAAGTGGATGGGTGATCGTATGTTTAGCCCTGGGATATGTTCTGGGTCCCTGCTAGACAGAGGCACAATAAAATGAACATATGTGGGATATCTTGTGTGAACTACTATTCACAGGCACAGTCTACTAATCTAGCAGGGTTGCGAATGCCAAACACACTGTGGCTAGGCTTATACATGCCCTAGGGCAGATAGCCTAGTATCAACCTCTGAACCTATGATAATGTTCGGGATGCACATTGTTCAGTGATGGTACTGATTGCAGGTTTTGTTTCTTCTTTGATTTCCCACTTTCTATGAACAACCTAAGTATCTGCATGACATATTTGATTATGACAGGGTTTCACTATGTTACATATGTGTCTGTTGTCATATAACTGTGTGCACAAGGCAGATTGGTGAATAGTGCGAGGTTCCTGGGTTAACACACGCAACTGACAGATATGTGTGGCCCACTGCTGTACTCAGACATGCCCTAAGTGTGTGAGCATGCCCTGTTCGGCCTTTCAGTGTTTTGTTGCCTGACATTTGTCCCATATATTCAAGTGTGTGAGCATGCCCAGTGTGACCTTGCAGTATGTTGCTGTCTGAGGTCCACTACATTTGTTGATGTGTGTGAACATTACCAATATTAACATTTATACTATATGTGTGTTGAATATCAGGTTCTATTCTTACTGCAGGCCTCACCTTTGTGTCTTAACTCGACAGGGATTATGCTATGCCTGCAAGCTTTCCATGAGATACTTTGCATTGACTTATCAACATCTTTTCATGCAAACTGACCATTGACATACTGTCATGGTTTAGTGGTTCTGTACTATGACTATAGTGCACTGTATCCTGGGTTCGAGGAATGTCACTGCTTCATATTTTCATACATGGCAGAACAGACTGCTTCAGGAACAGTGAAGCAGATATGACCATGTTTACCTGCTTTTGCTGAACTATAGCCAAATTTGACCAGACTTGCACAACATTGTTCAGTGTTAACCAACATTGCTGAACAGTGCCCAATATTGCTCAACATTGCCTGAAGTTGTGTGTGTGTTAGTGTGTGCAATTTTGTTTACATATACTAAATAGTGGTGAGAGCTGTTTAGCACTGCTTTATATTGCTTAACACATAGCAATCATGACCAAGGTGGTGCTGCAGGGCTGCCTATGTCGGATGCACATTTTATACTCCCTATACATGTTTGTTAACAGGTAGTGTTAAGTTAGGCATCCCTTTTACTATATGTGCGAGTCGGAGAAAGGTATAATTTCCTGGGTTCCTACTGAGCCAGTATATATGCTATGCGTTGCCTCTTTGCCAAGGCCAAAGCATACTGGGCACGCCTCCTTCTGCCTACTGGGGCAGGCTCAGGTTGTTCCTCCTCTGAGTCACGCTCTGCCTGTGATGGCCTTGGCAATGGTGGAGGGCTGTTGTGCCCGGCCCCATGCTGCTCCTGCTGCAGCTGTTTTCGCAGGATCATATTGTGTAGCATAGCACATACGATGACTATTTGGGTACATGTAGTTGGTGAGTACTGCAAGGCTCCACCAGATGTGTCCAGGCACTGGAACCGTGACTTGAGCAGCCAAAACACATGCTCGATTACATTTTGTGTTTGTGCGTGTGCCTCATTATGGCGTTCCTGTTCAGGTGTGTGTGCATTTCTGATGGGTGTCATCAGCCACGGCTCAAGAGCATATCCAGCATCCCCCACTAGGTGACCATGAGGGATGTCCCCATTGGCAAACGTCTGGTACAGCTGTGTCAGATGCCAGATATGGGAGTCATGGTAGCTTACAGGGCAGCCAGCACACACATTCATTATTATGCCCTGGGCATCACACATGACCTGGCAGTTGATGGAGGGGTAACCCTTGCGGTTATAGTAGACCCTACCCCGCTCACCAGCTGGTGCATTGATGCAAATGTGCGTGCAGTCTATTGCACCCACTACCTCAGGGTATTCCGCTATTTGCTGGAAGAGACGCATATTGCTGGCCAATACCTCACGGGAATTGGGGAAATATACATGATCACCGACATGTGCTGACATGGCATTTAGGAACTGGTGCAGTACCCTGGATGCTGATGCCTGTGAAATCCCCATCATATCGCCAGTTGGTCTCTGGAAGGTACCTGTTGCTAGTATTGTTAGGCCAACACATACCTTGGTTTCCACTGGGATGGGTTCCCCTCTGTTGGTTCTGTGTGTGAGGCATGGCCTGCACAGCTCAGCTATTTGCTGCATGAGGTCTCTGTCCACTCTATAGTGCTCCACTATCTCCAGCTCATGTAGCCCCTGGTAGGTTACCCTGGGCCTGTACACTCTTCTCCGTCTCCTCACTGTGGGTTGCTCAGCAGCATTCACATTGTCACCACCCTCAGCATGTTGCATATGTCATCTTATAACAGCAATGGCAGCCCCTAACATTTCTTTGTCTCAGTAAAGCTTTTTCAATTTTCACTTCTATTAGCTTACTGCAGTGTTGCAGTGTCTCTGAGAAAAACATAGTTGAAAGTTGTTTGCTGAGTTTTAAGTGCTGGGCTGGGCTGGGCTAGTGTACTGCCTGTGTAATTGCCTGATTCTGATTGTTTTCATCTGCTAGCTCTGCTAGTACTCCCTGGTTAACTTCCTACTATTTGTTGCGCTTCCTTTTCCCTTTCTGTTTCCTCAGGGGGGCAGAGCCGCAAACACAAGCGCAAACACGCGCACACCAGCTCACACGCGTGCACACATGCTTACACGGGCTACAACTTGCTTATTCTTGCTAACATGTGTGCACACAGGCACAAACATGCTTACACGGGTTTTAACATCCTTACACTTGCTTACTCCGGATTAAACGTGCGCACACAGGCGCACACGCGCACACACAGGCTTACTTGGTTTTACAGGCATGCACACGCGCACATACACATTGCAGGCATTTCTACAAGAAATTTTGGTGTTGTTCATGGCATACACCTTCAATTTCTTGCCTTTAGCTAGGGTACCTGTTAACACGCCTCTTCCAGTGATTAGTATCTGACAGCAGACACATGCCACTCTACTCCAATGAGCTTCACTTCTCTCAGACATACCCTCCTTATGATGTCACCTATCTTCTACTCTGTTACACCCCTTATCCTACTCCTACACTCCACTGACTGTGCTCTTTTGCTATGTAAACTTGTGATTCACTATCCTTACCCTCATTTGCATAGGATTGCCTACTAATGCTTGGTTACATCTCTTAGACTGAGCTTCCCCCCTTAGCAACCTCTACTCGGTAGCTATGTTGTCTTTGGACTGCCATTCCCTTGCATTGTATATTAGGGATTACTGTAAAATCCACATTTCTGCATTTTAATTATTGGTGTTCTGGTTTTTAGAGTGCACCGTGTTTGCATGTCGCTGCGCTACGCTTAAACATCGGCGATCGGGATAAAAAAAATTATTTTATTTTAAATTTGCATCGGTGGACATTGCCAATGGCCAGATTTTTGGCCATTGGCATGCTTCCTCGACTGGATGCATCCTTTTTTTGGAGCTGTCACGGCTCCGTTTTACTATTTGCAGAACCATACTCAGTTGTCAACGGAGTACATTTTTGCAAATAACACTACTCTTACTCGGACAGGTTAGGGTTTCCTGAATCACAATTTTACCTCATTTGCATACCTTTCAGCAGCAAATGAGGTAATTTGCATATCCTAGCCCTGTCCGTGTAAGAGGAGTTTTAGGAGCTCTCTTACACGCCCCTGCAGGCTGTTCCTGGATCGCTCGGCAGACATGTTGGCTGCATGGAGTCTTACTCTACTCTTAGACTCCCTGCAAGCCTTCGTGAATCCGGCCCATAGTAATGAAGCTATCATGTTCAGTATCGCGTAGGTTTCAAGTGGATGGTTTGTGTCTAGTCTTCAAGGCACTATCAGTGAATGCTTTTTTCTATCTGTATCTGTCTAAAAAACACTGATTGTAAGCAAAAATAAAAATGCAAAAAATGTTATCAAAAAGTGCAAAAATATTTTGTAAAATTTGTGACAAAATTTCAGCTCTCAACATCTAGTCCACACTACTTTCAAGTAATTTGTTATATGCCTTGTTTTAATTGGTTAGCTTACTAGACAGATGTGCTGCCATATGTAGATGCTTTCATTCTGAGTTTTTCTTTTAACTCATTCATACCTATAATGCCCTTTATGAATGTTTCATTTTAACACCTATGGCTCCTTATGGTGTCTTTATTTTTACTGGGGGACTTACTTCCCTAACTAAATGGCATATCATTTAATAACAGGTACCACAAGAAAGGGCAAAGTATAAATAATAAACCAACAGCAACTTTGTTAAACTATGATGTGCTTCAGTGGAAATAATAATCAGACTATTGAGGACAATGTGGAATGTCAGGGTGGGAGACAGAAAAAAAATGAACTGCCAATGTCTATCTACAGGCATTACACAATACATAGTGATATGTTTTTGCTAATAATTATGAAAACATGCAACATTTCCATATATGCATTAATATTTCCAAAACTAAACTCTTGCATGGGATCAGGTGAAAGCTGTCATAATGTTGAGTAAAATATATAAAATATATGTAATATTATTTATATTGTTAGTCATATAGGCATACTTTTTCATGTTTATGTAAGTATCTTAGCAATCACACAGACATGAGTTTCTTGCTGTCACATGAAATCTCATTTCTTGATAAACAAAACTTCTCTGACATTATATGTCTAGGTTATACAGTTTCCAAGATATGGAAAGTTGCTTGTAAAACATTAGAGAAAAATGCAGTTGAGCCTCCCAGGTATAATGTATTACAATATATGCATAGTCTATGAACATAATGATTATTATCACTATAAAGAATTATTTTTGCCTATAGGATTACAGTTTGCATCCTTTTTTTTAAACAAATTACAGTTCACAAGATATTTAGATTTGTTTAGTTTATGCTTTTTAACTTCATGTTTCAGAAAATATAAAGCTGTGTGTAGACTGCTAGAGGTTTGACATTCTACAGCTCAAAAAGGTTAATGAGATAAATGCCGCATGGATGAAGCTTTGCACAGTTCCTCTTCATTGTCTTAAACATTACAAGCAGTTCATGCATACAAAGCATGTCTTCATTCGGTCACTCCAGCTTGAACTGATTATATTGGAAATCTAATTTCCTATGCCTATATTGCCCCAACACTACAGTATATTTATCAGTAAAATTTAATTTAAAACTACTTAAATGCAAAAAAAAAAAAAGATTGTAATATGTGCACAACCTTCATGAAAGTGGCCACTAGAAAATGTGCTGATATTTGTTTCTTTCCATTTTATATGCACAAGATTAGATTGCTTAACCTTGTATAAAATTACTGAAATCAGCTTCCTTAAACACTTGCAATATCTGAAAAAAGTCATTTAAAATTCTCATACATTTTAATTAACATTTATAATGAATTATTAATATTAGGGGAACTTTGGAACAAAATCTTGTAGAGGCTCATCAAAATGTGTTGCCATTTTCTATTCTCATTCATGCCTAAGGTTTAAATACCTTCGTCTCCGAACAGTACTCTGCCTGTTTTAATTTGGAGTTGTGCTCAGGCTCCTAAAACACATCATGAACGATGAAACCAGGCTCAGAGTAAATCATTTGAAAAATTACTTAGTTTGGCTTTCCTTACCATATATTATGTTAAGCAGTTACTATCCTTTTTTTGACTTGATTTAATATGCCAGCAGTTTCAGCACTTTTGGGCAAACTATTATATAAATTATAAGTAAATAATGTTTTTTTTGCAGAAAGCAAGATGAAAATTCCAGACATTGTGGAAAATTTGTGTCTACAATTTTCCATTGACCTCGCCAATGGGGCTAACAACAATGCAGGTAACTTTGCTACTAAAGCAAGGTATAACAAAGGGAATCTGAGGATTCCATTTGTGACACGGCAGATGGGAAGATTATGGAACAAGCAGTGGTTCTCTGTGTGCATAAACAAAATCACTAGGAATGTTATTGGCTAAAGGATATGCAGACATTGGATTTTGCTAGTCCTCCTTACCACATGCTTGATATTCTTATCTAGGATGAGTTATGTCTATCTCGGTAATTTCTTGTAAGGCAAACTGATCGTATTATTCCTCATTCTCTTGTATTACAAAAAGCAAAGTACCAACTCCATTTGCTCAATTTACCTATTAATTTTCACTTACACTGCACCTCACCAATGAATATTTGTTTGTAAAAAGACAAGTAGGAAATGTATAATTTCAAAGTACCAGGAAAAAGAAGAAGAAGTCTATTGTCAGTATAGTCCATTTGTCCAATGTTGTTGAGTCACATATCACTCCTGCAGTGACCACACAAAAAGTCAGCACCATACATCAAATTTAATAGGCAAGTAGAGAAAAGAAGTAGATTGCCAAGCCTATCTTCCATATCAGTCACAACCATGGAAAATTTAGAGTTGCCAATGTGCTCAATGCCATGTTTTTGAGATTTGAGAGGAAACCACAGTACCCAAAGAAAACCTACAGGAACAAAGACAGAGATGTAGACTCCACACAGAAGGCACGCCAGTTAAGAAATGAACAGACAACCCACCCACTGTGGGGTGGCAGTGCTACGCACTGCAATATTGTGCTGGCCTTTTAGTATAGTACAGCTGGGCATATCAACAATATATTGCATTTAGCTGGAGAACTACCCTACAACAATGTTTGTATTTGATAATTGAAAGGAAGATGTCCACTGTATGATGTCCATAAAAAAATACTGATTGTTATATGATACATTTTGGTGCTTCTGTCGTAGTTACTAGGTACACTTTTGGAAAGTAAAGAAATTCATACCTTTCAACTGTACAGATTTTTGCAGAATGTCTGGATTTTTGCCTCATATATTTAGTCCATTTTTCATAATATTGTGGTTTTCTGGCAAATTAGTGGCAAATCATTAAAAACTGAAGTTAGAAAATAATGACAGACATTTGGATTTCAGACTTCATACCCTTCAGACAATTCATGCTAATGCAAAACCTGTTATTCTATCAATTTTCTAAATTTGTAAGAACAATATTTAAAAATTGTCCCTATTGTTGGACCTTTGTTCCACTTTTTCTTATGGCTTTGTTCCAATTTCTTGCTCTAAGAGGTAGAGAGGTATGAAGAAATTATGTACTGTATCTTACTTTTGAGGATCTGTCTTGCCACATGGCATGTAGTTTCACCATCCTATATTTTGAATGTTTTAAAATTGGGTTTAACAAAATTATAATCTCAGACTGCTCTTTTATGTTTTGGTAGAGCTAACTTTGACCTTGTCATGTAGAGCTTCCAAGAACGTGTTTAATTAGGAGACATATGCAAACTATTTTACAATAGCTGAATAACAAATATGCACCATTTTATGTACATTATGTGCTAGTTTGCGTTTTCTGTGCTGAGTATGTACTGATATGCAACATGACCCTGCCTAACTTGCATACATCTACACACTCACATAGACACACACACACACACACACACACACACACACACACACACACACACACACACGCACACACACGCACACACACACACACACACACACACACACACACACACACACACACACACACACACACACACATATATATTCTTGCTTCTTCTCATCTAATCACCTAGTCATATATTAATTTTTATTTATTTGCAGCCTGATCATCCCAATGAGCTATTGTTTTTCCATATGGTATAGTCTTTCCATCTTTTCAGGTACCTTGCTATCATTTTTACTTTATATTTCCTGGAGTATATCTAATTTTTGTTCTTTCTTTCAGATAACATTGAAGTAATGAATATTTTTTTCTGATCATCTGGTTGTCCTTGCCCTTTCTCTATTCCATATAGAAACACCGTTAGTAGTAGTAGTACTAATTTCATCTTGGGTATATAGTGTCACATTTTTGTGATCACACCAGGATCCTTATTTGTTTTTTCTGTCCTTCTGATGTAGTTTCATGCCAGTGTGAGGTTAATAATCTGCATACCCTGATGGTTCAATAACCCTTTCTTCAGCTAATATTCCCACCCACTTTTTTCATGTCTTAGTCTCCTGTCTGGATCAATCTGCTCACAAAGTTTTTTGGTCAGTTGGATTCATTCCATTGCCACACCTGCTAGTGGTCATGTGTTGATGTGAGAGAGTGTGTATGCATGCTTGTGTTTTTGTGAGTGTGTGTGTGTGTGTGTGTGTGTGTGTGTGTGTATGTGTTTGCTTGTTTGCTTCTGCTTGTGTTATTTTGTAAGTGTTGGCTACAAGCACATATTCTGAAGAGATTTCTAATGTTTTCCTGGTGAATTAATATTTTGTATGTGTGTGTGTGTGGGGGGGGGGGGGGGCTAGACATATTTAGACAGCTTACTAATGACAGAGGGGCCTAAAACATGAAATAATGTCTGGACCACCTGTGAGAGGTGAATAATAATACACAAATGATTACTTGTGGAAGATCCTTGAGACTGCCAGGTAATTAGGAAAAAAAAAAAAAATATATATATATATATATATATATATATATATATATATATATATATATATATATGTGTGTGTGTGTGTGTGTGTGTGTGTGTGTGTGTGTGAGTGTGTGTGTGTATATTGTTTCCAGGTGATCAGGCTGGGAATGCAAAAACTGCTTGCCCACTCATTTTTTTTTATGGGGTGAGGGACTTGAACTTCAGGTCCTGCATTGTGTGTCTGTGCAGATTTACATGTTTTAATTGGCACCAGCATTTTGCTGCCCAAGCAACACCTGTATGGAGTAGAGAAACTAGTTAAGTGTCAAGGTTACTGCAATTTAAAAGAAAAAAAAATGAAAATACCAATTTTGGAATAATAATTTTTCAGTGAAATGTCCTAGGTGCAGACACCTTTGAGAAATATCTATGACAGAGTGTCTGGCTGACAAAATGTATGCCTTCATTTTTTGCTACACTATACTGCAATCTACTACACAGACATAGACAGCTGTAGTCAAGGTGAACAATATCACATGTTCTACTTTTCATGTACAGTTTGCTGGTCTAAATGTTACCCTTCCAGTGCATGTACATGTTGTGTCCACCACAGCAGAGCCTCCATTACCCCTATCCAGTGCATGTGCATGTTGTGGTTACCTCAGCAGAGTCTCCATTACCCCTACCCAGTGCATGTACATGTGTCCACCTCAGCAAAGCCTCCATTACCCCTATCCAGTGCATGTACATGTTGTACCTACCTCAGCAGAGCCTCCATTACCCCTAACCAGCCTATAAGAAAGAAATGCATTTCTTCACTGAAACACATGTTTAGATGTCTACTGGACTGGAATACTATAAGCAGCAATTTTTGCTCCACTTGTGGCAGTGTTTGTACCACAACTTATTTGTCATGCTTTCTGCTTTGTTTTTGTGTATCATTTGCTCATGTTATATATGACTCCATCTAGGTAGCTATTAACTGCTGCATTCTTGTATCTCAGTTGCCAACACATTTTCCCTGTGCACTTGCCTAGAGGCAGGGCCTTGCACATTGCATTTTCTTGGCAGCATTTGCTTGGTTGCCAAGCTGCTCCCATTCTCATGACATGGACAGATCATGGCAGCTGATGGAGGTGGACAAAAGTATTTCTAAAGCACATGTCACGTTCCTCAGCTAAGGATGTGCTTCCTGCTTCAGACATCTCTTTTCAGCTTTGTTGGCTTTAAAGATCATGACCAGTAGATGTAGTAGCCGAAAGAGTAATAGACAGTCTGAGGATGATACCTACACCTATTCTAATGCCATGTTTTTCATTTTGGAGAACACAGATTTATTTTTTTTTCATCTACAGATGCGATGTTTGCTCTGAGAGTGTTGATGGAGAAGTACAGAGAAGGTCAGAAGGAGTTGCATTGTGTTTTTGTAGACTTAGAGAAAACATATGACAGGGTGCATAGAGAGGAGTTGTGGTATTGTATGAGGAAGTCGGGAGTGGCAGAGAAGTATGTAAGACTGGTACAGGATATGTACGAGGGTAGTGTGACAGTGGTGAGGTCTGCGGTGGGAGTGACGGATGTGTTTAAGGTGGAGGTCGGATTACATCAAGGATCAGCTTTGAGCCCTTTCTTATTTGCAATGGTGATGGACAGGTTGACAGACGAGATCAGACAGGAGTACCCATGGACTATGATGTTTGCAGATGACATTGTGATATGTAGTGAGAGTAGGGAACAGGCGGAGGAGACCCGGAGAGGTGGAGATATGCTCTAGAGAGAAGAGGAATGAAGGCCAGCAAGACTAAGACAGAATATATGTGTGTGAATGAGAGGGAGGATAGAGGAATGGTGAGGATGCAAGGAGTAGAGGTGGTGAAGGTGGATGAGTTTAAATACTTGGGATCAATAGTTCAGAGTAATGGTGAGTGTGGAAGAGAGGTGAAGAAGTGAGTACAGGCAGGATGGAGTAGGTGGAGAAGAGTGTCAGGAGTGATTTTTGACAGACGAGTACCAGTAAGAGTGAAAGGGAAGGTCTACAAGAGGGTAGTGAGACCAGCTATGTTATATGGGTTGGAGACAGTTGCATTGACAAAAAGGCAGGAGTTAGAGCTGGATGTGGCAGAGTTAAAGATGTTACAATATGCACTGGGTGTGACGAGGGTGGACAGGATCAGGAATAAGTATATTAGAGGTTCAGCCCAGGTTGGAAGGTTTGGAGACAAAGCCAGAGAGGCAAGATTACATTGGTTTGGACATGTGCTGAGGAGGGATGCTGAGTATATTGGGAAAAAGATGCTAAGGATGAAGCTACCAGGTAACAGGAAAAGAGGAAGGCCTAAGATAAGGTTTATGGATGTGGTGAGAGAGGACATGCAGGTGGTTGGTGTGACAGAGAAAGATGCAGAGGACAGGAAGAAATGGAAACAGATGATCTGCTGTGTTGACCCCTAATGGGTACAGCCGAAAGAAGATGATGATGATCTTTGCCATTAATATGTTGGGTGTGCAACAGCCACAGATGTTTGATCCATTTCCTTTGCTTTCAGTCTTATTTCTTTGTTATAGTTTCCTTGAAGCTGTTTGTATCAGTGTTACTTTCCATGCTAACTTTCAAAAATAAATATATAATGTCACTATAACATGTTCTATTGCCATTTTAAGAATTTCATGCTAAGCAGACTAGGAGATAATATCTAAAATGTATTTATGTAGCTCACAGGTAACGTATTCTTGATGATATTGTATTAAAATATACCAGACTGATTATCATGGACCATAGATTTTCTTTATCAAATTCAATGTGCTGGTCACTCTAAAATCCATTCCTAGAACTTTGGGTTTCTCCATCATTTGCTGTTTATAGTTGTGCCACTGATGAAATCCACTATGAACCATGTATGTGAAGTGGAGTAAAGCCACAGCCTTACTTTTGGACCCTCATGTAATGGGGTCTATGCTAAAACAACGAACAGAATAAATTTCAAATGCTCCTATGAGCGAAAAATCATATGATCGGTATTGTTATTGTGGGGGGCTGTGCCCCCCCTAAAAAATATATTTCAACTCCGAGATCGCACTACAGTGAAGAAAGGGCAAACTTTCTTATCTTCACTGTACCACGATCTCACAATAGCAATATCAATCATATGCATTTTCGCTCATCGGAGCGTTCGAAATTTATTCCGTTCATTGTTTTAACATAGACCCATGTAAATGAATATTAATGCAAATTATTCCTTGCATATCTCTGATTTCATACAAATTCAACTTTTCCTTCATGATCCACAGAGTTTCAATTATTCATGCAGTAGAAGTCTTGGTAAGATAGCACTTATCTGCCCCATGTTGTGAAGTGCAACAAAAGGTTCACATTTGATAAACACTCTTACTTTAAATAAATGCTGTTATGGCCAGTGTTTGTCTATGTTTCTAGCAATAACTAACAAATGCAGCTTTGCCATTTGGAAATGTGCTTCATTACTAATTGGTTCCTGCAGGTATTACAGACAGTACAGCCCTATACTCTTGTAAATTGTCCTTTTTTTCATTGTAGAGTGCATCCCATTGATGTACAATGCTGTTAAGGGGACTCATATTCCTGGGAGCAGCTCTGCATATGGAGAAAATAATGGATATTATTCTTGTAGAGCTCCATGTGCCACTATTCTGTTTTACAAAATATTTTCTGTATATACCTGAGCATATCAGTCATGTTTGTACCACAACTTTGCATCTTTCTTCTTATTCATTGTTGGACTGATACATAGGTAAACACTATTTTGTCATTTCACTCTATGTGATACTGTATTCCACTTCTTATTTAATGTGTTTCTGTGGCAGCAGAGACTGATATCACAACAGAAAATTACAGTACAACGTAAATAATAACATACATACATATTCAGATAAATTTGCAGCCAGGAAATGCAGTGCTTAGATATACATATATTTCACTACGTAGGGGATAGAACAGTGCTTAATCTCATTCATTGATTGAAAGCAGAGCAGACCTTTTCTTCAAAAAATTGAGTCTGAGGTGTTCATATTTGCTAACCACCTTTCATATCTCTTTTCCTACCTTAATTTACAGCACTTTGAAATATTACTTTGTCTTAATTCCATAAAGCTAATGTACACATAAGATCTAATTTTCAAAACAACTGTGGAGAACATTCCTACTTGTACAGCGTGTATAGCTACTAATAATAAATGACTGCAGCTTCTGCCAACAGCACTGATTATATCAATACACATCTGGATAAATCGGTTAGAAATCTACAAGCTCATATTCATTTGCACTTACAGCCACTGGGGGTTACTCAAGCTCTACAAAGTGTTTCAGTCTCACACAGAAACGTCTGTCATCTAAGCTAATTCAACTTCAAAACTAATATTGCCAGACATAGCTTTTACATTCTTCCTCTTTCTGTTTTGCTTGTCAGTAATGTGAGAAGTAGAGCTGCATGTTAAATGTGCTTTTTAGAAAGGCACTACATTTGTTTTTTAGGCTCATGTTGTTTTTCTCCCAGCAACTGTCACTCAGGGTGTGCTGTGATGCTAGCTGCATTTCGATGACTGGAGTTTGCATGGTAATATCGAGCTCTCCTTTAGAGAGCTATCTACAGGAGACACTGATCACTCAAAGAAGCTTATAATATTAATACATTATACTAGCAGTCATAACAGCTATAATTTCATTTCACTGGTATAATGTACTAGACATGCACAAAATGCATGCATTTATTTTAAAATAGAACTGTATAAAAGAAAATGACTGCTTCTGTTGGATAGAAAGTCTTGTTCACTACAAATTTTCATCTTGGGTTTGCAAGTGCTATTAAAGCATTTCAGTAATATCCTCTGCTAGTGTCTTTCTCTCTGTCTTTTCTGCATGTGTTGCATAGGTAATTAGGATGTTCTTTTAGCAAGTTGATTTTTGTATGTATGGTAGTGAAGGAAAATAAGGTTCGTAAAATGACAAGGCATATATGAATAGAAAATATTTACGGCTGATAACCATAATATTGAGACTATGAAAGTCTGAACATGCAGACATTTTTGTTCCAAAAACTTAGCAATAAAACGAGTGCAAGCTTTGACCAATATAAAGAACATTCTTAGAAGTAGCAATGATTCACTGTAAAAGTCTATATACAGTACATATGCAGACAATACCCCTCAAACATATAGACATTTAAAATTCTTTCATAGGCCTTCCACTTTCCTTGATGACCCGACTTAAATTGATCTACTAAGCCAGGGTAGTTGTCTTCTCTTCTCACTCATTTTCTACAAGTAGGTGATTTTCTTTCCTTAATTACTCCACTGTTCTGTTTCTGCTGCCCTTCTGCTTTATTTAACGCTATGTTTCACAAATAACTAACATGCACCACTCAGTAATCTCAGCCCAGGTCTCCTCTGGTATCCTTCATTCTTATTCCAGGGATAATAAACAACAGAATGGTAAAGTGATTTTTGGACAGCAGCTGTCTTATCTCAACTGATGTCATATTTACTGCATAAATTAAAACTAGGTTAAGGCTGTGTATGTTTTAGGTTGAGGACTTCAGTTTCTTTGTAAGCCTGTCTTCTGCAAAGTAGCTTCAGTTTCCTCTTCCTTCTTATTTTAGATATGGACATTTATCAGTTAACTGCTGGGAGGTTATTGTCATACATGTAAATAGGTCTCCTAGTATTTTGAACATGTCATGATGACTCTTTCTTGCATCTTCTGAATTGCATAGGTAGAGATCTCCTTGTGACTTTAAGCTTCCCACAAACCTTAAGCCTAACATGTTGTTTACTTTATTTTCTTCACTTTCATAATCATCATCAAGGTTTTTCAAAATATGTTTATGCTATTCTGAATATATATACTGTCATCTTTGCTCATCCTCTGCCTTCCAGATATTTATAATCCCCATACTGCTGTATCTCAATTTCTGTTCTACACTCTTTCTGTTATGCCTGTAATATCTGTTCTTAATGAAATGACTCATTTTTGACTACACATTTGGAAGTTAAAAGCATTGTAATTTTGTCTTCACTTATTTCTTTGTTTCCTTTACTGCTTCCTGTATCTTTATGCTCATTCCTGTGCTCTTGAAGAATGGATTATTCTCCTGTCACCCACCCTGATTTCAGGTTAAAAGGATTATTTTGGTTTATTTATTTATTTTTCTTATTTTCAGTTGCCAACTAGATATGTAGGCTGCCAAAAATACCCTTTTCAGGCATTACCTGAGCCAAATGTAATACAAGCAAAGCGAGAAGAGCATAGCACAAAGTACAATCACTGGATTAAGGCAAATTTCAACTATTAAAACAATGAAGGAGTCTAACAAGGAAGCAATGACATTAATACCTAAGGGAAGTTGATATTATAGACTACAATATTTCTAGACATTTCTTCATGTATAGTCCCAGTAGCATTATCAGATTCTTGACAGTGTACCAAAACAATTAAGGTGATATAAACCAATAATACACAGGTGCGATAATTGTAGATTAAGCACAACAATAACATTGTAAACTGGGTCATTGATAATCACATATTGTTATGAAAACAGTAACTGGAATAGATCATCTTAAGTTGAGATATAATAGTTTGTAGTTGTTTAGCCTCAGGATGCATGCCTTCTGCAGGGTATGTGTAGTTTTCAGATGCTACCTTACTGAACCTGTCCTCACTTAGAGCTAAGACAAATGTTGGCCTTATTAATGTAATGGTACCTTGTCTGTATGATCTTAGACCATAATTTATAGAGCTATATTTATTATTTAAATTTAAGATTTAAATGTATTAATTTATGGAGCAAAAAGTAAGCAGTAGTCTTCATGTTGTAGCTTAAAAGTTGGCAAAGTAGAGCAAGAGGAAATCATATGCAGGAAATGACACTCAATGATCTCATGAAAAGAGACATTTTTATTCAAAGAAATGGACCTTCACATTTCATTCATAGCAATTACATGTGCATTGCAGATAGAATTAATAACAATAATAAGGACTGCATACTATAGTTTAGATTTCAATGTTTTTACTATAAAACTGTAATCTAAATTTGAGGAAATCCTGTGAAGCAGACTTAGATGCAAACAGGATTGGTATAGTGCTAGTAATCCTCCCATGTAGTGTCACAATCACTTAATATTTCAACAAACTATGTATTACCAAAAAGTTCAGAGGTGGAGTAGGTGACAGACACCTTTTCTCCTCCACCTCTTCTAACTAAATATAACATATCATTAATTCACAGCATCTCTTGATAGGTTAAATTTCTGAGGTCTGAGTCGGCCAGCAAATTTGGCAAAACAGATTCTACGAATTATGTTTTCCTGACCTGTTCTGTAATTCATTCATTATGTTCTCCCTTCTCCTTACATGAACTTTCAGATGCAGTATATCCCACTCTTTCCTGACCACTTTTAAAAACAGCTTGACCTGATATTTATAGCAATGCTCCTGATATTGGCTCCTCCTCACAAAATACTCTATTCTCCTCAGCTTTAATTTCTTACCTGATATGTGTAATGACAGCTCCCAGTTAGCTACATCTGCCAATTAACAGCCTTCCTTCCACTTTTCTCTCACTGCACTTCCCTGTTGATTTCATGTTATTAGTTTGGGATTTTGCCTTCTGCCCCAATACTGCTTGGGTTTCTCTTATTTCAGCTAATGAACACTATTTCCTTCCTTTTTTTGACTCATCACAGCAAACATTTCTGCCTCAAATAACACTGTTATACACAAACATAAATTGCTCTGCTTGGTAGCTATGGTGCATGATTTTACTTCCCTTATATTCTTGTGTTTTTCCGCTGAAGTTCTATCTTTGGAAATGTTCATGTTACTTCTCATGACTAGTATTAGATTTCTCATTATCGTTTAAAGCATATAAGAGACATGCTGAAAATGTTGCTCGTAAGACGCCAACTAATCGAAATGATGGTAGAAATGAACAAGCTGACTCTCACTTGAAAGGTGACAAGGTCTAGCCAGAAATGTATTGCTCCCAAAACTGGAATATGGCCTTCCAATGAACTACTTACTTTCTTAAGGTAACACACAACTATTGCAAATGACAGAATGCAGTCATTTGTTTATTTACATAGCAGACCCCTCCCATTACTGTAGTTTAGTAAAGAAATTGCACTGGCTGCCTGTAAACAGCAAAGCAGTCTATCTTACTATATTAAACACTACTTCACAAAATACTAAACTTAAGATACTACCCTCCACACTCATAACATAAGCTAAGAATGAGGAACACTTTCTATAATAAATAGCCAGCTCAAATATGATTCTATTGGTGAGACCTCCCCTTCAGCTGGACTATTGTATAAAAGCTTTTACCAAATTAGAACCTGCTATAAGGAATCAAACTCCACAACAAATGTGTGCCCAAGGGGCATAATACTCTATCAAAATGAATTTAATAAAACTAATTTTTGATGAAAATACAATGCCACTACTAAATCTTGAGAGGCTAAATATTGGGGATGTAGAACTCTAAAAACACAAGGCTAAAACATAAAGGGACAAAAAGACAAAATGCAAGATGTTTTTGCAAGTGGTGGAAGTAATCTCACTCCCCAGTCTTGGGGTCAGGCTCCTCTCACTGTATAGCTATAGATATAGATATAGATCAGCTCCATGAGTGTACAAATGTAAATGAGAGACATATCTCCCAAATCAGGTAATCACTGCTAATACATACTTGGAGGTTGTGTCACCAGTGATTTCCTAAAGAAAACAGTGATTAGCATTGTGTTTCTCAGTGTCTTGTGCCTCAGGCATATGACACTATGAATATAAATTCAGTGGCCTCTAGAGAAGGCAAATATTTTAGGAACAGTGGATGACACAACGTTTATTAGACAAACAGCAGAGAAAATATCCATCCTCTCACTCACATGGGCAACTCACCACTGGTACAGTTCCTGCTTTCTTTAAACATGTAGTAGTAATCCCACCCTCAAAAGGAACCTCCCTTTCTGTCTCTAAGGACAATATCAAACCTCCATCCTACTACAAAAATATTTGAGAAATTATTACACAATTATTTAAACACAAAAATAGCTGTGGCCTTTTGTTAACAAGATTTTAAGTTATTTGAACAAGAGTTTCTACCTTTTAATTTCTCAAAATCTTTTGGGTTTCTAATACTGTGATGTTCCTAAGTCAAAGTATGATTAAAGTTCATGCAATTAGTATTGTTTCAATCTTTGATGTAATCCAAAAGTGCTCTTCACCGCACCCAGAATGTGTCTAGCAATGACTCCTTCTGCAATTCATGCGGAGTTACATGCATTGGTAACATATCTAAATATGATTGTAAATTCTTTTTATAAGACCTATTGCTCCTATTACTATTGTGACTGTCAGGGTATCTTCCTTCCACAGTGCTCTCATTTCTGCCTGCAAATCTTGATATTTTATGACTTTGTGTCTCTCCCTGTATGGAACACATTGTAGTCACTGGGTGTAGTGATTTCAGTGATCAATGCTACCTTTGCCTTCTTTTCATGGACCACTAAATCTGGTTTTCTTGTATCTATCTTTTGAACTGTTGGTAATGGGTGATCCCATGTGATGTAGACTTCGTCATTTTATATGATGCTTTGTGGTTCAGGTTTCCAATGTTTTTCAGCCAGTTCATTACCATAATGTTTGCACGATCCCCAGTGCAACAGTCTTGCCACATTATTGTGCTTTTCAGTAAACAATCCTTCTACCATTAGTACATCACAACCAGAAACAAGGTGTGCAACTGTTTCCAATTCTGTTTTACAAAACCTACATTTGTCTGTTTCTCCCACATGTTCAATGAACTTTGTAAACCAATGTGTATGTAGCCCACTGCCCTGGGCCACCAATATTAACCTTTCATCTTTTGGTTTGAATTCGCCTTTCCTTGACCATTCCTGCATTCGATCCTGATCAACATGAGGTTCTTCCAGAAGTTTTCTATGCTTGCAACTATATTTATGCATTTTCCACATTTCTTGCCTTTTCATCTGATCCTTCACCTTATATTCTTTCTTTTGTTTTTTGGCACATTCATTTGCTGCCTGATTTTTATCTACTTCTGGTTTAATTTCCATTCCTGCTTGACTCTGATATTCTTCTGCTAGACTAAGCAGGGAAGTTATCTTAGATTTATTCTCTTCATGTTTCAAATCTTTCACTAGCGAGGTCAGCAGATATGTGTGCAGTCCCGCAATTACAGATCTATACATGTAATCAATTTAATCGAGGTCCATACCTCCTTCAGAATGGGGAATATGTAATCTTGGTATGCACTGATTTTTATAAATCATTTGGTGAACATGAAGCATCCTTCTTGTTTTCCTGTCTAATCTATCCAACATGATTTGGAGCCAGTCAATCACTCCAAAACTGTAAATTAGGACAGGAAGAGCAAATTGGTTTATATCTTGAATTTTGTTCCTAGATGTCAACGCTGTTTTCAGGATTAATTTAAGTCTTCTAAAACGTTCCTTACTAAGTTTTATTTGCATTTGTTCATATTTTATTGTTAATCCTTCATCAATTCCCAAATATTTGTACACTCCCTCTAGCTCAAGTTTTTATATCACATTCTTGTCCCAAACTGATGTTTTCTTGGTGCTGCAGTTTTCCTGCTTTAAGGGTTGCTTTTGCACATTTATCAGGACCAAATTACATTCTTATATCATCTACTTTCAGTTGTGCTTTCAGTTCCTCATCTAATGAGCTAGACAGTTTTAAATCATCAACAAAGAGAAGATGAGAAGTCTTTACACTTTGTTGTTTTCTAGGAGCGAAATTATAGCCATGGCCTAATCAATTAAGTAGACAGCTTGAAAGGTTAAGGGTAAGACAGAATAGCAGAGGTGATGGGTAGTCACCCTGGAATATGCCCCTTTATCTTAATATGTCTATCTGTCTCTATTAAATCAATCAACTTTTCTCTTAGCTTATTTTCTTCTAAACTAAGGGCACATTTTTTATTCTCCATTTCCTGCAGGCATTCTATAGAGTTCTGTAGCATCTTCCTGTAGCACATTCTCTTCAATTTCATCCTGAATCATCCGTTGCTCTGTCATATGGGAACTCACTGGCCTATCACTCCTCAATATTGACTGCGCTGGAGTTGCCATAGTTTCCTGTTCCTTCCCTTGTTGTCCAGCTTCAAGTGAACATTTATACTGGTTTCCCATTGAAGGCTCCAAAATATCTTCATAAGGCACCTGCCCAGTTGCTTCCTTTTCCACTGGTTTCTCCTTAATTTGAATGTCTATTGCTTTATCCTGCTGTGGTGCTTTCTGAGTAAGATTTTCTATACTGAATCCTTCACTTCACAGGTACTCCATAACTTCAGTTCTATTTCTTTAACTTCTCCATTATTAATCTTCTTTTTTACTTTTCCTCTTTGTCTTCTTATTTTTTGTACTATAAAGTTTTCCAAAGCTGGATTCCTTTGCCTGTATTTCTCTTCAGATAGCTTTGGTGCTACTCTTTTTGTATCGATTACTCTTGCTTTCTCCTTTGCATAAATATTACACCATATTAAATCTCTTTTTCTTTCCCATGTCCACATTTCTTCTTCAGATGTCTCTTGATATTCCTGTTTCTCCTTACTTTGGGGACTAGTTCCATCATGTTGTGATGAACCTGTGTTAGACCTTCTACACCAAATCTTTCACTTCTACCTTTAAGAAGGTTATCATGTGATGGGAGGTAGGTTTTAAATACTTGAGTATTCAGTCGTATATTATGTTTTAAGGAGTGTACTCCTTAACCTACATTGTCCACAACCTTCTGATTAATGCATACAGCACCATGATATGAAAAACTTATATTGCATTTCCTCCTTCTTGAAATTCATTCAGTTTTTTCAACAATATTACATAATTAATTTCAGTTTTTAACATTACATCTATGTATGCAATATGGATGGCACAGTGGTGCAGCGGTAGCATTGTCACCTCACTGCAAGAAGTTCTTTGGTTTGATTCTCGGCTGAGGTGCCTTCTGTGCAGAGTTTGCATGTCCTCCCTGCATTCATGTGGGTTTCCTCCCATGTTACAAGAACATACACCTAGAGTGTTTCTGCCCTGGCCTCTGCTGAAAATTGGCTTTGTTCCAAGTTTATCTTTCCCAGTAAACAAATGTTAAATTAAATCAATAAATATATGACCTGCCACATTTCATCTTTTCTTCTGGCAACTCTTTAGTAAAATTATAAATTATTCTCAATATGAACTTCTGACCCAACAGAAACCAAACACTCGGGGCCTGCTTAATGTTGCAGGACACTAAGTGCAATCCTTGGAAACACAAAAGAAATGTGCACCTAGAGGAATATGTGCCAGGTTACATGCATATACCCAAATGCAGAAAAAAGAGTCTGCTTAGGTACACAAGAACCATAGAAGTGAAAGGACAATATTAGCCCTTATTTGGGACTTGGACCCAGGACCTCCAGCATTCCATGCTGATGTCACTTCCACTGGACTAACAATAGCATCATGACAGACCAGTTTTGAACTTTGCTTTTTGACCTTGCTCACCATACTGGGGGATTCCTAAATGGAAAACTCAACATCTATCTGTCCACAAGTTCTTGTTAGTTTATTGGCTATGACACCACCATAGTGTGTTGAAGTTCCTGAGTTCCGATTTAATATTATGGTTTCATTTGTATGATTCTAGAGGGATATGTGGTGAGCCTGATACTCAGGTACCAGCAAGTATTCCTCTTAGTCTGATGTAGAGTGATCTCAGAATTACAATGTATGAATAGCAGGGCAGTAAGTGATCCAGTCCAGTACTGAGCAGTGCAAGAGAGCTGCAAAAATGTTTAATAAAGAATAACAACAAGTCTCAAAATTATTTCCCATCTTCTACTTAAATATTATTTTTTCTTAAGAACTTAAATATTCTCCATTTTTATTGTTTATGTTTTAGAAACCTGTTTAGCAAATATAGTTGAAAGTTCTGGACTAAAAAGGTCCCAAAAATGTAATGCAAAACCATGTATTACTTGTACTGGATATTTGTCCATCCATCTATCCATCCATCCATCCATCCATCTAACCTTCCAGCCAGCAAGCCAGTCTTATATCTTGATAACAGGTAATAAATGTCAGAGTTTCAGCAATTTTTTTTCTGTCTTGCGGGGTTAGTTTTACATTGGAAGCTAAATCAAACAAAACAGTCCAAACCAGCAAAAGTAAAGCAAAAAAGGTTCCAGGCCACCAGTGAAATGAATCTTCAATTCTTTTATTTCCAATAATAAATGAACGCTTTCGTCTGCCAAATGAGACTTCTTCAAATAAAACAGTACTGGTGCCACACTTAATTTATACAAAATACCTTAATTAACCTAATTAACCAATGAACAAAATTTTAAAATTTTAAACCTCCACCACTAAGTGGTTTCTGGCTCTTTAGTTGTTTTACCAAACACCACAAACTTCACAAGTTTGGAAAATACATTAATGAATTAATGAAATTGTTTAAAACAATCATTGTATAAAAAATAAAAAAATGAATAAAACTTCAATCTTGATTATGTTTTTTTGTGTTTTTTTTGTATATATTTAATATATTTAATGTAGCCCTTTTTACACTAAAATACTGTAACCTACAACAATGAAATCACACTCTACCTACCCTCTCTGCTAAAATAGCCTTAATACTAATGTATTCATTCAGGCCTGGACTTACATTAGCCTTCAGCCTCAATTGCCATCTAAGTTCACTATTGAGTAAAGTATTCCTCATGTCCCCTCCTCTGGGGTTATTTTTAACCAAATCAATAATCCCAAACTTGAAACCACTAAATGAAGTACAAAAAAACAAGTGTTTATAAAGGGCACTAGTTTCTTTCCTATTTCTAATGTCGTATATGTGTTCATATATTCTGTCTTTTAGTGCCCTTTCGGTTTTTCCTACATAAAATGATAAACACTTTATGCAGATAGCCAAATATACTAACATCTTGGTTTGACAATTACCCTTACAAAATTTTACTA
The DNA here is from genome assembly GCF_019279795.1 of Protopterus annectens. Lineage (NCBI taxonomy): Eukaryota > Metazoa > Chordata > Ceratodontiformes > Protopteridae > Protopterus > Protopterus annectens. The sequence goes on from NC_056731.1 coordinate 954,171,860, forward strand.
TGCTACCTAAACCATTTTTCAATTTAATGAATTCTTCTTTAAAAATGTGTGAACATTGCCCACACCTACCACATGAACTGGTTGCTTTTTTGATATTATCTAAATTATTACCCTTTTCAAGCAACATTTTAAAATTAATTCCTGTCTTGTATATAAAATGAGGTCTATTACTTACCACCTCATAATCTTCTTTGTTGGTTTTTAATATAGACCAATTAGTTTCCACTATTTTTGTGAACACATCAGAAAATCCATTATATTCAGTAACACATGCCCCTATAAAGTTTCTTGTCTCTTTCTCAGGTTCTACTACTGTTGTGAAAGTTTGGCCTAATAAGGTCTTATATTTAGTCCCCCAACCAGTGTAGACTTCATCCAAAAGTTTACCAACCATTTCTCTTGGGTATCCTCACTCCACAAACTTTTCATCCAAGAAAATAAATTCATTTAATAGGTCCTGATAGTCAGAGGTCATCCTCGCTATCCTAACAGCCTGCCCTTAATGAGGCTTCTTTTTTGGTGAAATGGATGAAAACTATCATGGCGCAAATAACTATTGCACCATGTGCTCTTACGAAAGATCCTGGACTTAAAACCCTGTGGTACTTTGCTAATGGTGATGTCCAGATAATTAATACTCTGGTCTTCCACATTATGTGTGAATGAAAGAAAATCTGTGGTATGGTTTAAATAATAAATAAATTCCTCCATATTTTCTTTTGACCCTTCCCAGATCACAAAAATGTCGTCCAAAAATCGCAAGTAGCATTTAATTTGCTTCCTATATCTACTTTTTAATATATGTCTTTCTTCCCATTCTAACATCACCAAATTGGCGTAAATGGGGACACAAGCTGCCCCCATAGCTATGCCACTGACTTGTCTATAGTACTCTCCTTGGAAGCCAATATAAGGTGCCTTCTGTGCAGAGTTTGCATGTCCTCCCTGCGTTCATGTGGGTTCCCTCTGGGTGCTTTGGTTTCCTCCCATAATACAAGAACATACACCTAGAGTGTTTCTGCCCTGGCCTCTGCTGAAAATTGGCTTTGTTCCAAGTTTATCTTTCCCAGTAAACAAATGTTAAATTAAATAAATACATATATGACCTGCCACATTTCATCTTTTCTTCTGGCAACTCTTTAGTAAAATTATAAATTATTCTCAATATGAACTTCTGACCCAACAGAAACCAAACACTCGGGGTCTGCTTAATGTTGCAGGACACTAAGTGCAATCCTTGGAAACACAAAAGAAATGTGCACCTAGAGGAATATGTGCCAGGTTACATGCATATACCCAAATGCAGAAAAAAGTGTCTGCTTAGGTACACAAGAACCATAGAAGTGAAAGGACAATATTATCCCTTATTTGGGACTTGGACCCAGGACCTCCAGCATTCCATGCTGGTGTCACTTCCACTGGACTAACAATAGCATCATGACAGACCAGTTTTGTACTTTGCTTTTTGACCTTGCTCACCATACTGGGGGGTTCCTAAATGGAAAACTCAACATCTATCTGTCCACAAGTTCTTGTTAGTTTATTGGCTATGACACCACCATAGTGTGTTGAAGTTCCTGAGTTCCGATTTAATATTATGGTTTCATTTGTATGATTCTAGAGGGATATGTGGTGAGCCTGATACTCAGGTACCAGCAAGTATTCCTCTTAGTCTGATGTACAGTGATCTCAGAATTACAATGTATGAATAGCAGGGCAGTAAGTGTTTCAGTCCAGTACTGAGCAGTGCAAGAGAGCTGCAAAAATGTTTAATAAAGAATAACAACAAGTCTCAAAATTATTTCCCGTCTTCTACTTAAATATTATTTTTTCTTAAGAACTTAAATATTCTCCATTTTTATTGTTTATGCTTTAGAAACCTGTTTAGCAAATATAGTTGAAAGTTCTGGACTCAAAGGTCCCAAAAATGTAATGCAAAACCATGTATTACTTGTACTGGATGTTTGTCCATCCATCTATCCATCCATCCATCCATCTATCCATCCAGCCAGCAAGCCAGTCTTATATCTTGATACCAGGTAATAAATGTCAGAGTTTCAGCAATTTTTTTCTGTCTTGTGGGGTTAGTTTTACATTGGAAGCTGTCTATTTTAAATTTTCTAATTTGAGATTGGACAGATCATTCTGGTTCAGTCACAGTATCTGATTCTTGCTAAAATACTGGAAGTACAACACAGCTGCCAAAAAGGGTAAATTCTTTGTTTGTTTGTTTCTATTGACCAAGAAAGTCCATCCAGGCAGTTCCCATTTTCAGAAGCCAATTGAGAAAAACTCCACAAAATTACATGAATACACAGTTTTTACAGTATAGATTAAAATACTTTAGGTTACAACAATTATGTTTCTATAACATAAAGTGGCAACATATTTACAAGGTTGAAAGAGATGAAAAAAACACAAAAAAAAATGTAGGAAAGCTAGGCTTTCCACTGTGTGATACCTTAAACCTCTTGTATTAGAGGCAACATGGGATGTATGCAAATTACCCTTTAAGGATATCAGTGCGTTTCAGCTAAATGGTAATTCTGAATGTCCGAGACTTTTTCTTTTACTTTTACGTCTATTTATGGACAGTTTCAGGCCAATAAAGCCAACCCCTTCTAGCTAGAATTATTTCTATTCTCTAGTGCTGTTTTAAGACTTACCAGCTGTATTCAGTATTTTTTTAATGTTCATGCTTTTATTTAAAAATTTCCATTTAGATATGAACCAATTGTATTGGGGTTAAGTGCTACTTTTGGTAGGATTATTTGAGTATTTTGTATAGGTGTTTTCTGAAGTTACATTTTATTTCTAAAATTACATACAGGGAGAATGTGGACTGAATTTTACTTATGTTTAATTTTGCCCCGAGATTCATGAAGCTCGGCGCAAGGCCGGTGTAAGGCTTGCACCAGCAGTGCAGTGTATAACCGGCGTAGCAGCGTCACATGCATAGTAATGAGTGTGCGCCGCAACCACAACCACGTGCAGAGGGCACGTGCGCAAGCCCAAGTAGGATGCGCCCGTAGGCGTGGCCAAGCCGGCAGGCGAGGAGCAACCTAAAGTGCTGACTGTCACTGGCCGCCTGCAATAGTAACTGCACCAGCCAGTGTCCGTGGATAATGAAACGTACGTAGAGTATGCAACATAGTACCCATTTACACAAAACGGAGAACCAAACATTAACCCACAAAGTCCAAATTGTACCCATCCAAGGAACAAAGGATACGCATAATACCGTGTCCGTCATGCAATGCACTGTCAGTGGGCATACCCAGTGAAGGTGTACCGCAGCATGTCAGCGCGCTGCACCTACACACAAGTAGCCCCATGGGCATGGTCACCAGCAGCAGTGAGAGTACACAGCCGGGCAGCCGTGTCTATATAACAACCAGAAGGAAACCAGATACCCTAAACACAGACAAACATGTGCATAGCAACATGTACTACACCCAGCAACGTGCCCGTCGCATACACATAGGATGGAGTATGCCGAAGCATAATATCCAGAAGCAGAACCCATGCAAGCAAATGTAATACACAACAGCCCCGTCATAGCACGTAACCCGCACCCATGTACGACCGTGCACCCAACCCAGCTAGCAGACTTGCGCAGCTGCACACCTACACACAGTGGGTATACCTCAAATGTAGTATGAAGTATTGTCCTAGGCAGTGCCACGTGGGCAAATATGTACCCCACATGTCAACATCCCACCTCAGGTACTGACATCCAAATGGCTGCATGTGAATGTGTCGGCAGAATGTGTACATCCCGCATGTGGTATGGACCTGTCGAAACCCCATAGGCGTTCACACGCCACGGTGTCCATAACTGTACACATCTGGACAAAGCAGTATGTTCAGCCACCGTACTGATGATTAGCTATGCAGACATCTCAAACACAACACACAGGGCGGAACATCTGCCCACTAAGCAGGACACCCCAACAGGGTGCCACATGCACAGAAGGTGAAGGTGGGACATCACACGTAGAGAATAGTGGTGCCAGATGGCCAAACACGCATGGCCAATGCAAAGGATTGAATAACATGTATATGCCTGGATGAATGGGTATGTCATATCATGGGAATAGGCTAAGCTATCCAACATAATAGCCATGCGTACCAGATACAAACTGCCAGTAACACACAGTAGTAATGCAGGAAGGCATACACGACTGTGGGAATATCACAGGACATATGGCATGTGCCAAGTGTTGACGCATGACACAAATGTCCAGGATGGGGCTCCCTGCAAAGAGGAACATGTGCCAACCCCACCCCCCACAGATGTATCGGCAGTGGAAACACAACCCAAACACACACCAACACCACCGTCCATCCCACGATAGCAACGGAGGCTGGTCAAAGACCACCATGATGCGTGCACAAACAGGGACATGTGTAACCGTTGCCCTGACAACCCCCCACAGGCCAACGAATAATAGTATGGACATATGCATGTAATGCTGTGAAGGATGTGTGGTAGTCCTCAGTATCACTGAGGTAGGTACACAGATACACTGTAATCAACCATGACATATGTGCACTGTACACAGCATACCTGCAGGTAATACATAGTTCAATCATGTGCCACAGAAATATCCACATACGAATGAGGACAGGGGATAGACAAGTGTGAATGGGACAAACTATGAACATAGGTTCATAGGTTCATAGTAGGCTATCCGCCCAAGGGCATCTATAAGCCTAGCCCATAGTTATGTTGACTTTGCCACCCCTTCAGTTTGAAGAAAACTATGCCTATTATATTGCTGTATCTCTGTCAAGCAGTGACACTGAAGTAATCCCTGGGGTATATCTGCAATCTCCCATCCATTGGTCAAGATTCCCCTTGAACAAGGCCAGCGAGGTGCTCTGCCTCACATGTACTGGGATGTTGTTCCACAGCATAGTGAGTGTCTGGGTGATGAATCTGTCCCTCCAGCACGTTCTATTAATGACCGTGTCAAGGTTTACGTCACCTGCCCTTGTGAGTCTGAGGGATCTAGATTCTTTAGGTGAAGCATAGTCATCAAATCTGGGTTCGACATGGCCTTGTATGTCAGGCACAGGTCACCTCTGAGCAAGTGGTATGCGACTGAATAGAGCTGGAGTCCTTTCAGTCGGGCAGCATAACACATATTCCTGAGACCCTGCATCCGTTTGTCGATGAACTGTTGTGGCCATTCCAGCTGCTGCAGGTGTCGGGTCAGATACATTCCGAACGGGGCATTGTACTCAATCATAGGTCTAATGAGTGATGAGTACAAGGGGACAATGACCTCCCCTGATCTAGATGTGAATCCCTTCATGATCAGGTGGGCAATGTAGAAGGTCTACCTAACTACGTTAGCAACGTGTGTGTCGAACGAATGGTTACTGACAACCTGGGTCCCCAGATCCCTGGTAACTCCCTCTGTGCTCAGTGGATTGCCACCTATATGGTAGCTAGGGGTAACCTTGTTCTTCCCGAAGGGTATGACTATTCTTTTCCCAGCATTTAGCTGTAGGCCATGTCTCTGGCACCAGTTATCCATATCTGTGAGGCCCTTCTGAAGGATATCTGTGTCAGATGTGTGTCCGACTATGGCACCCAGTTCGCAGTCATCTGCATACATTGTCAGCCATAACCCCCCTGTGTTTGCTTGTACTTTGGAAATGTAGATGCCGAAAAAGACTGGACCCAGGACTGAGCCCCGTGGGCACCACCTGTGACTGGCTGTGAGTCTGACATGGCGCCAGCAACTATGACCGTGTGGGTTCTGTCACTTAGCCAGTTTGCAACCCATCTTGCAATGTATGGGTTTACATTCAAGCTGATGAGTTTATCAATGATACCTGAGGGGGGTATTGTGTCAAAGGCCTTTGCCAGGTCGAGGTAGGCTGTATGGACTGCTTGACCCTCATCAATGGCCTTGGTGACTGTTCCTAAAAAGTCAACCAAGTTTAAAAGGCATGATCTGCCTTTGACCAAGCCAAACTGGGTTGGATCCAAAGTATGCAAGTCCCCTATGTCTTTATCTATGAGTTCCATTATGATCCTTCTCCATGGCTTTACAGATAAGGCTTGCCAAGCTAATGGGACGGTAATTACCAGGGTCAGTGGAGGCACCGCCCTTGTGAAGTGGGACTACAGTCGCCTTGTGCCACTACTTGGGTACGTTACCTGAGGTGAGGCTAAGATTAAACAGTTGTCCTAACTGTGGGTTTCATTCCTCATTGAGTTCGTGGAGTACACAGCTGGGACACCATCTGGTCCCATGGATGCTGTGTTTACTGCCTTGGAGAGAGCATTTCCCACCTATGCATTACAGATGTTCCGGGGGCTACAATCCTCTGGTATAGATATCTCTCCATGTGGGGGGGAGGGTGGGAGAAGTTTGCACCGAACCTGTCAGCCAGTATGTTGGCAATGTGTGTAGGTTCAATAATCTTCACATCATTCTGAACCCAGTCTGAGCATATCTGGGAGTGTCCTCCCAGGTGTCCAACATAGCTAAAGAAGGCCTTATGATTGTCTGTCGAGTCCTTGGTGATTTATCTGTCAAATTTGCCCTGGATGATTTCATGAGAGCTTGTAGTTTTTCACATATAATGAGCAAGGGTGTCTTACCTTACAAGGATTCTGCTCTATCTTCTAGTAGCTACCTCCTTTCGTTGTAGAGCTTGTTTATGGCTGGGGTCCACCAGACCGCATGCTTGGCTTTGGTACAAAGAGTCTCAGTTTTGTATGGGATTGCCTGATCCATGTAGTCCTGTAGGTGCTGGTAGAAAGCATATGTAAGTGATTCAGCGGTTTGAGTAATGTTTACCACTGGCTCAGGGGCCTTAAAGGAGACCACACTAGTGTTTAGAAGTGTGAAGTCGGCTTTTGAGAAAGGCATATGTATGGTAACCGGCACCACCCACAGCACTGTATGCCAATAGCAGAAGCTATTGTAGGTTGTCCAAACACACGTGTCCGTACACATGGAACATCATAGCAATAAACCACGCCCGGATGTGGGTAATGCTAGATATACCCACGGCAGACGTGGTGCGTTCCCGAGGCCGACGCCCGAGGGACCACACACATAGCCGGCCTTAGGCATAGGCCAACTAGGCAGCCGCCTAGGGCGCCGCTCTACTAGGGGCACCTTTCCAGCCTTTATTTGGTGTAGGTAGACCAGGATGGGGGTAGCGGGTGATGTGGTGGGGGCACCATGGAGTCATTTTGCCTAGGGCACTACTTGACCTAAGGCCGCTCTTGCTGTGGGTAAATACAGCAGTACCCACACCCAGACGCGGGTCATTGCTAGTATGCCATATCATCTATGGAAAGAAACCATATATTCCCAGACATAATGGCACAGCATAATGCCTGTCCGCCGCCCAAACGCAGACATACGGCACCCGCGGCGGTGGGGACGTACTGCGCGAGATGTCCATTACCAATGTCGTCACTGTCTCGCTATGTGAAACAAAGTCAACATAGCGATTCAATACTAAACAGCGACGGAGAGCCCGATGTCCCCGTTGCTGAGCTGTTCAACCTGTTCTGCCATGTTAAATGTGTGTAGCAGAGCGGGACTGCCCCAAACTAAGCAACGGACATGTCCGTGGCTCAGTGAAAGCCGTCACGCAATGTTAAACCCATGTAATATAGCGAGACAGGTTATAAATACCGAGGTTTAGTAATGGAAATAGGTCCGTTCGACCAGACCGTGTGCAATTACTATAACAAGATCTACAATGGGCACGCCAGCCAATCAGCGCACACGGTTAGGAATAATGGGGGGGGGGTATGGTATCATAGACACGGACAAACCATGCCCATGTGACTCGTCTGACATTCATAAACGGTCAGGGCAGTTCCGTACACTAGGCGGACAAGACCAAACCCAAAGCACCACAGGAACACCCTGACAATCGAAGGCCTGTATGCGTAGAGGATATAAGCCCCTGTGATCTGAATATCCCTGCGGTCACGACATATGCATCCTGGGCCATGAGCGGGAGGGAATAAGGAATGTTTAACATGTAGTACCGCACCTTTCCCAGCAGGAGAATGGATGCCTGTGACGTACGTGAGTGCGGGGTGGGGTGGGGATATGTAAATTTAGCTAAGTACCATGGGTATGCATATAAATGAGACCAAACAGCTAACGTGTAGTGGTCACAGTAACCGGCAAACGTGAATGCAGTCCCGTTTGAATTACGACTATAGAACATATAAATGTGAACGTGTACGTAATGCGTCCATGCCGCAAAGACTGTTACATGTGTAAAGGTGAAAGTGCGTTCCGCACACGTCCGTCAACCGGATCAGAGATATGTTACCGGAACAGTCACAACTAACACAGACCACGTAACCACACAGACCCAGTAAACATATGTAACCAGAATACGGATATGCATGTGCGCCTGCGCGTAACCCACAATTAGGAAATGCAAGTGCGCGTGTGCGTGTGTGATCCGCTCACAGCAGGGAAAGTTAAGGCTGTGTCCTCCACGTCAATCATACATGTCTCAAAACTGTCAGCCTCTGAAAGTATGGAATCGGGCAATGCCATGTAAAGTACCTTTAGAAATAGTGAGAAACACACGCTATGTGATAAGACAAACATAGAATGTGGATAGAATAACGTGTGTGTTAGTAGTATGGATTGACGATGGTTATGCATCTGTAACCTGACCCACTTGTCAGAAGGTGCCCCCGTACGAAATGTGTTCAGTTGGCTCACACTTGTTGACCGGGCTAGGCTAGCTGGATATATGTCCAGTGTCAGCAGAGGCCCGTGGAGAAATGCTCCACACACAATAATAGCACAACATACCAAAGTACTCATATATGTAACCAAAAAGAACAACAATAGAAAGTGTCCTGAAAGGACTGGTTACACACAGATCCCAGATGACAGAGAAATATATGGCCGGTGGAAGCACGTCACAATTACGGGATCAGGTCCCTATAGAAGCAAGAAGGTCTCACATGACACGCCAGTGAATTGCCAGATAGACACAGGTCAATGTAACACACAGCAAGATTAAGGGCCAACCAGCCGTACACCATGCCAGAACCTGTACAGTGGAAAGGTATGGCATGGTAATTGATGTGTGTACACAGGTAATCCACAGACAGTAACAAAGCAAGGTATGAAACGAGGGGTTCACATGTATATATCTACACACAGCAGTCAGACGGCCCGTATATATGACGCATGGACATAGATTTGTCACTTGAAAACAAGATGTAAACAACTACAGTTTATTCCATATCATATTGCTATAGTTATAATACAGTCATATTCATATTTAACATTGTGACTCTTATTTACATTCATATTTATACAAAATATGCATTTAATTGTACTTATGTATTCCATGATTTGAAATCTTAATGCAACAATTATACACATTGATATACAATATCATTATCAACACACTACATTCTAAGGTTTACTCACAACAATTATCAACTATGTTTCAATATACTGATTGTATTGACCAATATTGTATTTATATTAACACATTGTTGTTGTATTATTGTTTCCATTAAGTAATGTATGCAACACTGATTTGTATATGTCACTTTATCATCAAGACTTGGAGCACTGTCCACTTAACTATGAGCAAGTTTTTTGACTAATTGACTTTAAACTGATTCTGAAGGAAGTATATAAGGGATGACTATCTAATGTATTTCGTACTCCGACGATGCCCCATGTTAGTGGGTGAAAGAGCTCAGTATCTTTTGACTGTGGAGTGTATCGTTTTTGTCATCGTCTGTTTTGGCATAGTTTATGTTCAATAATGTCTTTTATGAAGATGACCAGGACTCAAGGTTTGCTGCATTTCCGCTTACTGGCACATGGATATAGATAGGCCAAGTAATAAGTAATATGGGTAGTCAAACAGACATCCGCGATTGGGGAACACACAGCAGCAGTCAAAACCACTGGCCAGATGGTGACAGTCCAACAAGTTCTACACTTTACATATGCACATTGGTGTCCATTGTAGGACTCCAAAAATTGATCCGTTCGCAATATCAACCAGCTGCGATCGACCCAGAAGAAATGACAGCCGTGACTATGGCACAGCTAGACATATGCACCACCAGCGTGTTTAAGGTTGATGACAAGTGTCCATGAAATGCAGGACATATGAACAGAAATCCCCAGATTGTCGAGTCCATAGAAGTGCGTCCACATCCCAGTCCCGCACACATGAAGGATGTGTAATGTGTACCGTTGAGGGTTGCAGCCATGGGATCCTTGGTATGCAGAAATGGAGCTCGGTGTTGTTTGGCAGATAATCCGTTGTCCCGCCCCGTGGGAGGGATGTGGGTATAGCACATGCCTTACTCCCCACTAATGATGCAAAGCATCCACCGGATAATGCTAAAAGCAGGTGTGAAATGTGTACAGCCCTATATCAATGTCCAGTAGGCAATTCCCATGGATGGACAAGCGTACGACCAAGATGGCACCCATAACTGGAAACCTGGTGGAATTACACAGCTGCAGTAAGGCATAGCACAGGAAATACAGATAGAGACTACATTAGACATTCCCCATACAAAGTCAGACCGCCGTGCGAATACCGGCGTACACAGCTCTCAATCTGCCATCAACAAAATGGGGATCACTCGCTTCCATAATGCAGAACAAATGGGCGACCTGTGGAACACATACTAATGGCACACTATCAACTCCAACTAGGAAGGTCAAAGGATGGTTAAACTATGGCATTCCCACTTATAAAGAAGATCCTTTAATGAATTAATATGATTAATGTCAATTGACCATGGAATACACCTAATCAACATAAAATAACCGCTGGCACCTTATGGCACACAATCCAAAAAACACATAGGTAGATGAAACAGTCAACGTAGAAATTGTCCAGGACAGTGCCCAAATGGTATAAAAAGGTTTCTTTATAGACAAGTAAGCGCTTTCACCCGTAGGCTCCGTCAGACTTACACATAACATAAAAGCATCCAGGCTTTAAATATCCCTCCGTACACTTTCATTGGTCAATTTCTCATCAAACAATGAACAATTAACCCCAGCATATAAAGCGCAGATGCAAGGTTAACTACACACACATATATTAACATCTTCAAAAACATCCTATTAAAACATGTATTATATGATATTGTACTATGCCTAATACTCATCAATTAAAAATCTAACAATATATATAGAAAATATGTATATTATATCAATGTAATACAGTGGTAAACAACTGAAAGAGTGGACTAATGGGTGTTAAATGTATAGCTGTACCTAAACTACATTCCTGTTATTTGGGTTTAAGCCACCTGCTTCTCAAAAGAGGCTTAAACTGTGCTTCATCATTCAGCCCTGGAGTGTGGTCAACTCTCCACCTAATAATCCATCTCAATCCGCATTCTAAAGTATAGTTGATAAGGTCCCCCCCTCTGGGATTAAAATCTAGCCTTTTTAAAACACTGAATGTAAAAGTATGCCTTGTGATGTGCTCATAGCCGGCCGTAGGCATAGGCCAATCCGGCGGCTGCCTAGGGCGCCGCACTAGCAGGGCCACCTTTCTAGTAGGTATGTCATGTAGGTACACCAGGATGGGGGTACCATGTGTTGTGGTGGTGGGCGCCATGGAGCCCTATCGCCTAGGGCAGCGGTTGATCTAAGGCCGCTGCCGTAGGAGGGGTAGTACGGTCTGCATGTATGTGCTGAAGTGCACATGAAACAGCAGTCTACAAGGATTACCCATAGTGGCGACACCTGCACAGACGGCTATAGCAGGACATACACATGACCATGCATACAGCTCAGATAGACATACACACACCATAAACAAGTAATTATACACAAGGTTTATGGCGTGTACGGGTACAGTGTCAGTACAGCAAGGATAGCTGTCTGCCACGATATCCAGCAGATGTCTCTAGGGCGTGCTGGAATACGGACGTTGCATGGACAATGAGTGGATATGCATCGTACCACAGTTCTATGTGTCAGCCGTGCAAATGTGCGATACATGGGACAGACAGCTGTCCATGCAAGAGCAGCGCTATGGGCATAACATAAGTATGTATATATACATCGAGAGAGATAAAGACGGACACATGTGGCAAGGCCGGGAGTGTAACGTACACAGCACCACCCCACCACACCACAGCAGGGCGCACGTGGAGAACATGCTACGGAGGTCGCCAACCACAGCAGGCACACAGGCAGTCCACGAGCTGCGTCTTACCATCCACAAACACAGAGATGGCAGCAGGATATAAGTGTTCTGCGGAAACTCTAAAGCCATAACCTATGAACCCATGTGGCTGGGAGCATAGACACACACACACAGCTGGCAGGCATGGGGATTGATCTTACCCCCACCTACCCAACCACACAACAGTATGACACAGGTATGGAACGCGCTACGTGGACCACTGAACACAGCACCGTCAGAGGCACTCGTCTAGGTGGGTGACAACATCCGTAAAGGAATAGACGCCGATAGCCAAGGTATGTGTTGCGAAGCGTCTAAAATAACTACTCTCTACAGGGGCAGCTGTAAATACACACACACACACACGGGGAAGGGCCGGGAGTTGAACCTATGCCTACCTACATGAACACACTACAGCATGATGCATTTACAGAACGCGCTACTGAGATTACTGAGCACAGTGCTGTCAGAGGCATACTTCTAGGCGGGTGACATCATCCGTAAAGGAATAGATGCCAATAGCCAAGGTATGTGTTGCGAAGCGACTAAAGGAACTACTCTCACCAAGGGCAGCTGTAAACACACACACACACACACACACACACACACACACACACACACACACACACACACACACACAGGGAAGGGCCAGGAGTTGAACTCACACCTACCTACATGAACACACTACAGCATGATGCATTTACAGAATGCGCTACTGAGATTACTGAGCACAGCGCTGTCAGAGGCATACTTCTAGGCGGGTGACATCATCCGTAAAGGAATAGCTGACAATAGCCAAGGTATGTGTTGAGAAGCATCTAAAAGCATGACCATCTGCAGAGGCAGCTGGAAACACACACACACACACACACACACACACCTCACACCTCACACACACACACACACACGGGGAAGGGCCGGGAGTTGAACCTATGCATACCTACATGGTCACACTACAGCATGATGCATTTACAGAACGCGCTACCGAGATTACTGAGCACAGCGCTGTCAGAGGCATACTTCTAGGTGGGTGACATCATCCGTAAATGAATAGCTGACAATAGCCAAGGTATGTGTTGTGAAGCATCTAAAAGCATGACCATCTGCAGAGGCAGCTGGAAACACACACACACACACCTCACACACACACTGGGAAGGGCCGGGAGATGAACCTACGCCTACCTACATGAACACACTACAGCATGATGCATTTACAGAACGCGCTACCGAGATTACTGAGCACAGCGCTGTCAGAGGCATACTTCTAGGCGGGTGACATCATCCGTAAAGGAATAGCTGACAATAGCCAAGGTATGTGTTGCGAAGCATCTAAAAGCATGACCATCTGCAGAGGCAGCCAGAAACACACACACACACACACACACACACACACACACACACACACGGGGAAGGGCCTGGAGTTGAACCTATGCCTACCTACATGAACACACTACAGCATGATGCATTTACAGAACGCGCTACCAAGATTACTGAGCACAGCACTGTCAGGAGGCATACCCCTAGGTGGGTGATATCATCTGGAGAGGCAAGGCAGCCGATAGGGAATGAAGACAGAGTGCACAGTCACACAGCATGTTACCATCCCAAGGTGGGCGTACAGTAACACGGTAGTGCTGCACTCGGGAATACCAACTAACTACGGAGCACAACATCACGACATGGATATGGGATGCACCACAGACAGTATACCCTATGAGAGGGCATCCGGCGTGCACGATGTAGGCAGCCATTGTGGCATACCAAACACATATGACTCACCTGGACGGTCAAAATGGCTATGCAGGATGTCATTGACCATGGCTACATGCCTAGTAGCAGACATCGGTGCCGACTGTACTGTGTACCCCCAAATGGCGTACTGGGCATGCCCTCACACCTAGCGGTCGCTAAGGGGAAACATGCATGCACACGGGGTATCATCACAGACGGGCGCGGTGTGCACTGTACTGTGTGTCCATCTACACAGCTGCTTACTGGGCATGCTCACACACTTAGAATCTGCAGAGTGCAGAGATGCATACACATGGGGTGGAATCATGGAAGGGCAGATTGTGGACCGTCGTGTGTGTCCACCCACACAACAGCAACCCAGGCATGCTCACAGATGTGGCGGTTGCAAAGGGGAAACAGACATGCACACGGGGTATCAACGCAGACGGGCGCGGTGTGCACTGTACTTTGTGTCCATCTACACAGCTGCTTACTGGGCATGCTCAGACACTTAGAATCTGCACAGTGCAGACATGCATACACATGGGGTGGAATCATGGAAGGGCAGATTGTGGACCATCGTGTGTGTCCACCCACACAACAGCAACCTGGGCATGCTCACAGACGTGGCGGTTGCGAAGGGGAAACAGACATGCACATGGGGTATCAACGCAGACGGGCGCGGTGTGCACTGTACTGTGTGTCCATCTACACAGCTGCTTACTGGGCATGCTCAGACACTTAGAATCTGCACAGTGCAGACATGCATACACATGGGGTGAAATCATGGAAGGGCAGATTGTGGACCGTCGTGTGTGTCCACCCACACAACAGCAACCCGGGCATGCTCACACACTTAGTATGTGCTACGCACCATCCGGCATGCAGACGGAGTGCACACACCGCAAGTCATGGCCAGGTAAACCCGTACACACGCACAGGGTGGACACACATGCAGTTACACGTACACACACAGATGACAGCACAGGCGTCACGGGTGCAGGCTGAACATGTACACACTGCAGTGAACACTGTAGCTGCCATGCCAGCACCATGTCATCGGTGCAGCAGTATGCCTCACGGTCCAGCAACAGAAATATTGGGCTATATGC